>NW_020955610.1:363288-434355 GCF_003031625.1 Empidonax traillii | reverse complement strand
GATATTAGGTAAAAGAAGATAAACTGAAAATTAATTAAATCAAACACAGTGATTGAAAAACCCTTTTTACCCTGCTACATTTCTTTGCCTTACATTGCTGAGCAACAGAAATACAAGAAAGATGGAAAGCATAGTTTCAGACTTTTGTGTAGTCACCTAAAGTAAAACTCTGATTTGAAGGAGAGAGACAAGCTGGGATCAGTCTTGGAGCTGAAAACTCCTTGTCTGCTTTCACCTATTTAGTCTCATGCTTTCAGAGTGTCCATCTACAGAAATAGAGCTAGTAAGAAAATGCTACCTTTGCAAAGGCATATTCTGTTATGAAAGCTGGTGTGCTTCTTTTCAGAGACATTCTCATATCACTGTTACAATGTCCTAGTTGTTCACAGTAGGCTGTTTTGCTATATATTTTTTCCTTAACATCCTCATGATTCCTATGAAAGAATAAGGCAAGGGTTGTAAATACTGTTAACCACATTTTACAGAGGGGAAATGAAGACCAAGGGGTAAAATAATTTGTTCCTAGCTGTTTACTGAGTTGGTTCTAAAGCCAAGATTTAGAACTGCCTTATAATATACCAAGATCCTTTCTTCAACCCCACTGATTCACAGGACCTCTCCTGAAAGTACAAGGTATGCAACAATAAGAGCACACACTAAATATTTTCCTCCCACAGCTCCTTGCAACTCAACTATCTTCTCGTGTAAAAACGACATACATTCTTTGAAGACAATATACTTGCTAACTATGAAAGGAATTTGAGTGGTCTAATCACAAAATTTGAAATTATTTGGTTCTTTCTCTTAAATCAATGAAGCATGCTTTGATTAACTATGTTTGAGGACAGATTAAAAATTGCTAAGAGATTTTTGACAGAATTATCCAACCCAATTATGTCATGGACAGGGATAAAGCTGAACCAATGTCAGATACGAGAGACTTATTCTGAGTTATACTTAACTAAAAAATGAAGCTTGGAATAAAAATGCAGAACTATGACACTATAATAGGTGCTACATGCTCTTTAATTACTGCCTTTTTAAGGATACTATACAACAACATGGCATAAAACAATGTATATGTGTTATAATATTATGTTTTATCACTTGGCAGACATATAGATTAATGAATTTTAGTGTGTGCTATGTGCCTATCATGTCAGGAAACACAAGTCATGAAGAAAGAGGGTAGAACACAGTGAGATGTAGGTGAGTGGAGCTGCTGTGCATTTCTGTTGCTGTCTGCTGGAATGCTGGAGCATGCAGAAGGCCCTCCAAGGTTCAGGTCAACTTCTCCACAGTCACCAACAAACCCATCATATAAATGAGACTGCAAAGAAGCAGACATAAGCACTGCCTCAGGTGCTCTTTTTCAGTTCAGGTTTCAGTCTTATAATAACTCATTTTAGTCTTTACAATGCTACATGTTAGATCCGCAGAATCACTGTACTTTTGCCTAAATGATCACTCCTTCTCCAATATTTAGCATTGATATTCTTTTTCCTTTTTTGGTGCAGAAGGAGGAATATGACTAAGTATGCAGCTTATCATATCTTCTATGCTATTCAGGTGCTAGTACTGCTCTCATCAACAGAGTACTTGAACTTCTTCCAGAAGCACCCCCTGCCCTTCTGAGTCACTCAATAGTCGTTAATGTTTAATGGCCAGAGGAATGGGTTAGAGATAAAAGACAGAGAAGCATGCACAGCAGATTTTACTCTGCAGGAAAACCTGGTGACCCTTACTGTGTCTCCGCTTTTTTTCCCAGTGCAACCAAGAAGCCTGCTAAATCCTGCTTAATGCAAGTGATGATGACTTAGGATAAAGCAAAAAAAAAAAAAATCGAGTAACAATATGTAATTCCCTAATGGTATTTGCTCCCAAATGTATCACTGTTTAGGCAATAAAGTTTTCATTAAAGAAGATTAAACTTATTTGAGTTCCTTTTCAACACAGTGATATAGTGCAGCAGTCCAAATTTTAAACATATATATTTCATTAGGTTTCCCCCATCATGGCCACAATAACATGCCTTCAGGACTTTAATACTGACTTTCAGCTTGCCCTTGTCTGCTAGGGAAACCTTTAAAATTTAAAGGGAAAAAAAAAATCATTTGTACATTCTGCAAGCTGAGGAAAGAAATCCTGCTCTGTGTGATTTGCTATAATGATAAATTTATCAGAGGCTGTTCATTTTATCTCCTGCAGAACTGCTCTTTGATGGCATTAATCTGCAGTAATGATTACAGGAAAGTAATTCAAAGCTGTTCAAAGGGAAAGGTGACATGATGCTTTCCATCTCTTTTCTGAATGCTGCCTCAGATTGTTCAATAAATTACAGGTGTAGAAAGAGAAAAGAATGGCCATATGCAGCTGAATGTTTTAGGAAATTCAGAAATATAGAGCAATAAGAACAAGACTACATTTGCAGTAACATATGTGTTGCTGATTCCTTGTAGACCTCTTACAGAGATAGGCCCTAAATTCAAAGTTTTGGGGATGTTCAATATTATATGTTTTTCATTAGCTGTCAGTGAAGATGAACGACAAATTAACAGTGAATTAATGCTTCATAACATTTCAGATTAAGTGGCTTCATGGTACCCTTTTGCATGGCCTTTTCAAAATAAGAAGGAATTCTATGAATTTTAAGAAACTGCTAGAGCTCATCTAGTTGGAACTTTGAACAGGATTTCTGGGCTGTCAAGAAGTCAACTCACACAAGTTTTCCTAGCTACATGTGAAAACAACCATTGATGGAGCATCTATGACTTTCCTGGTGACCTGGCCCAAAGCAGTACTACTACATGTTTACAAGAATGCTTTCTCTTCTGTCCAGACTTCCAAGCTACAACCTGTGGTCATTGCCTTTACCTTTACTGTTTCTCCTTGTTTTACCAAATGAATTCTCAACTTATTTGAAATCAATTCAACATTGCCCCATGAGTCTCAACACCATCTTCTTGAAGGTGACTCCTAAATTGTGAGGGATCATAAGATTACTCACACGGTTATCAGATATTCAATATGTCACTATTTTATAGTCTACTTCAGGTGCAGTATTCTGGAAGAAGACATGATATCACCACTGTGAAATTTACAATTGGAATAAACGTTACACCCATGTAAAGATCCTTTGCGCAGCTTTAGCAGAGTCAGGACATGGAGTGCCTTACCTAATTACACATTGATATAGGGGCACCCTTTCAGAGGCACAAAGCTGCTACTGTGATACAGGGAAGCTTAGTAAAAATGGTTCTGAGTATGTCACCTTGGACTTATTATTTGCACTGCATATAGTAGCTTCCTGGTGTTGGGACATAGCAGGTGAAAGAGGACAAGGCTTTAGAAGGGTTAATCGAAACATCTTGCTGCAGGGACCCACTCTTCTCTCCCCCCCGCTTTCTCTACCTTGATCAAAAGAGATCTTGTTCTGTACAAATTCTGCAGACCTAAAATATTTACAGGTACATTGTACAAAGAGCCCAGAGGTAATAAATCTTAGCCAAAGGAGCCAAGGTAGACATTTGAATAGGTGAAATAAGCCTGAAGCCAAGGGTTTCTTCAAGCCTGGATGAACAGAACACGGAACAATGGAAAGAACGAAAGGTCGCTGGTGTCACCCGATGAAGAGGAGAGAATTTGAGACCCCATGAGGAAGTAAGGCAGGATCTACCACCATAATATTCCTCAAAATAGCGACCACACCTCAATCTCCGCCCTGATTCCACCTGCTATGAATATTGTAATCTAATGATGCAATAATATTAATATGTATGTAATTACGTTGTAATCATTGCCAAACCTGTATAAAATACTCATTCTGACCTAACCAGCTCGGAGCCTGTTTTCCCAGCACTAGCTGGCAGGCTGCCCGGCCGTTAAATAAATAAATAAATACCTTGCTGTTTATAAGGCATAAAATTCTGTCTTTAAACAGTTTTTTCTGCCTTTTTTGGGCATCACAGGAGAGTGTGCTAAAAGCAATTATCTTGAATGTCCTTCTGAAATAAGTGCAAGTAGACATGGCACCTTCTAGTGCAGGTAAACATGGACCAACTTTGGAAGGGTAATTCCCAGGTGAGCATCATTTCTATTTAGGTATGTGCAAGCAATCTGAGTGTTGTAGTATGGCTGTGACTGACATCTGCCTGTATGACACACCAGTTGAAATAACAGCATCTCACTCCTGAAGACATTCATGGAGTTCAACTTTGCAAGTAACCAGTACATTTTGCTTTGAGTATGTTGGAGCATCTTTATCCATATAGACACAACAAATGAGACTATAGGATTTGATTATTTCATTACTGTGTGTTTTCGTTTGTTTCAGGTTATGTAGTCTGGAAAGAGAAAAAAAAATGCAAAGTAGTGGTAGTGAACAAGTACAGTTCAAAACAAAACCAAGGGGAGGAATATTTACTGATGTTCATCAATGGTAAAAATGTTCTCTGTTATAAATATCAGAGGAGGCACACTTAAGTAAATGCCAGATGTTTTTGAAAATCATGTCCTAAAGATTTTCTTTCAGTGCATAAGAAAATATGTCCTTTCAATAACTACAACACTGTAGATAGGATTGCAAAGCAGAAAAGACCTGAAGGAGGGGAAAAAAAAAAAAAAAAAAAAAAAAAAAAAAAAAAAAAAAAAAGAGAAGGATTTTCCTAATTAAACTACAAAAAAATCAAAAGGTAAAATACCCAATTTTATATATGTCATGGTTTAAACCCAGCTGGCAACTAAGCACCATACAACTGCTCTTTCACTCCCCTCCCCCCGCAGCAGGACTGGGGAGAGAATCAGAAGATTTAAAGTGAGAAAACTCATGGGCAGAGGTAAAGATACTTTAATAGGTAAAGGAAAAGCTTCACGCTCAAGCAATAGAAAACAAGGAATTCCTTCACTACCTCCTATCAACAGGCAGATGTCCACCCTTCTTCAGAAAAGCAGCTCTCCATCAGGCTTAACAGTGACTTGGAAAGACAAACGCCATCACTGCAAATGTCCCCTCTTTCCTCTTTCTCCCCCTAGCTTTATGTGCTGAACATGATGTCGTATGGGATTGAATGTCCATTTGGTCAGCTTGGGTCAGCCATCCTGGCTGTTCCCTCTCATCTGCTTGTGCACCCCTGGACCACTCACTGATGGCATGGTGTGAGAAGCAGAAAAGGCCTTGGCTCTGTGTAAGTGCTGCTCAGCAGTAACTGAAACATCCCTCTGTTATCAACACAGTCTTCAGCACAAATCCAAATCATAGCCCCACCAGCAACTATGACAAAAGTTAACTCTATCTTGACCAAAACCAGCACAATACGATAGACACATGAACTGTTTCCATTAATGACTAGAAGGGAAAATGTAGTCTCTATTTAGAGGTCAAAATAATTTAGCTAGGAAAATGTTCTTAAAGGGAGGAGCAAAAAGAAAAAAAAAAAAGGCTCTTTTTTTTTCCTGATCCATGTTTAGAATGTACACTACTTGCAGTGTGTTTTGCTACACAGCTTCCTACGAGCATGCCAGAAAACTGTAGAAGGAAGGAAACAGAGGCTTTTGGAGGATGTGTGTGTTGACTGGAGCAAGCGTTTAAATTACAGAACAATTACAATCACACCATCACAGTTTGACAGTACACATTTCTTCACAGAGCTAAAACTAGTAATAATGTCTAGTTCTTCTGTAGTATTTCTCATTAGAAGATCTCAAAGCATCATTGATAGCAGCTATTACAGCTCAGCCACAGGCATCCTGGACAGTACACATCTGACTGTCCATGCTCTCCTGGACCAGAAGTGCTGAGACACTGTGCAGCCCTGCATGCAGGTGCTACTCACATCCCTGGCAAATCACACTCCAAAGCATCAGAGAACGTTCTTTTCTAGAGAAGCACTAGAAAGTTAGAGAGAAGACAGTACATAAGATTGTCGAGACTTCAGGAATGCAGGACTCTTAGTATCTGCTTTGTTAAGATTACTAAATATAGACATAATATTTGATGCTAGTAAATGGTACAAAAATGGAGTTATACCTGTTCCCTTCTATAATTCCCTCTTATGTCTGCTCTTTATAACACAGGACACAACATTTCCCCATGTAGTTCTTCCAGTGAGCTCATATGATTTGGATGAACAAAGGAAGTGCGTTTTTGAGAAGACATCCTATCTTGATTTAAGGGTATTGAGGGAATTAGATCAAATTTTTCACTTAACCTTTTCTGTAATAAGCTAAATAATATCATTTCTTTAGCATCCAGACACACCTTCTAAAACAGAAAACTACTTTTAAACGCTACTCTGTGTTGCATTTATACATGTTCCCATTTACTAATTTGTTTTCCAAAGTGTAGAGGGTACATAGTATACCTAATACTGCAATGGTGTCATTGCTACAATAATGGTGACTTGTCCACTTTTACTCACAGTGCCCCTTTTGAGCATCCACAGGCACCTTTTCTTCTCTGAAACACAGTGAATCCATATTCAGCTCCAACCCTCTAATACCACAAGCTTCTTTTCTAACTCATCCTTTCCAAAACACTTCATCACACCCTGTAAGTTATTGATTACAAATTGTAGGACTCTATTTTAGCTGCTATGGTTTAGCTAAGATATGGTTTATCACTAAAAGTGTCCAGCTTGCTTGTAGAAATGGCTTGTTATGCTCAAGTTTTCTGCTCAAAGCAAGTTTTCACACTCTCTCCAAGTATAAATCCAGAAAAGCTCTTTTAGTTGATATGCAACTAGACCAAGTCAATCAGAATTTAGTATCCTGGAGTCAGGCATTTTGAGCCAAATTGCAATACATATATACATAAATGTATTATGAGAATTAATTTTATTTCATTAATTACCATTCATATATTATTTACATTTGAATCACACTTTTTTTCCCCCCTGTGCAATCATAGACTTTTTTGTCTATATTAATGCCTGCTCTGTGGATGTCTCCTCATGACAACAGCTTTTCTTCAACTTACTTTCACATTTAAAATCAGCACCAAACCAGACATTCATGTGTTTTCCCAGGCTCTCATTAGTAATTCTGAAATTGAGTGGGAAATAAAAGAAAATGTTTCCCTTGAATGTTTCTATATTATCTTGCCTGTTTAAGAGTGAGACTTCTTAAAGAAAAAAAATTAGTAATTACAATAAGATATTTAGAAATGGGGATCTTTGACAATATGTTATAAATGAAAGAGCAGTAGTAATGCTCTGTTAAAAAGGTATTGACTCTTTGGGAAAATATTGGTTTCCTGGAACTTTCACAGCTATCAGCCATATTTATGAGTCTAGAAAATAATTAGAAAAAAAAAAATTGAAGCCATTTTTCCTGAAAAGGTTTGTAGCTGGGGCGTCTTGTAAAATTATCATTACAATAAATAAAAATTGTCAAGAAAAAGGATATGGACTGAGAGTAAAATGAGACTGAATTTCAAAAGGTTGAAAACCTGAAAACCAAAAGGTTTAACAGTCCCACCACATTAATGTCTCATTTCATTCTTTGTTGAGTAACCAAAGTAAAAAATACTATCCAGGACCATCTTCAACTCTTTTTATTCTGTTTTGCAATTTCAGAAAGTAGAGAAAATTGTGAATTTCAAATTTGTACAGAAGGTTAAATACTAACTTTTATATTTGCAGGAAAAATATGGGTTTTGTTTCAGATAAAATAAACTTATATTGGAATAACTGAAGGCAAAAAGGATGACCTGTAAAGCATATGCATCACTTAGAACTGTATAAGGAATATATTGTGAAAAGGTTACTGAGATTTCATAATTTAGATTGGTACCAGGAAAAGAAGAAAATCTTTTCTGTTTTAAAATCTCTAAATTAAATTTTAGTTAAATTGGAGTAGGCTACCCAATATTTTGAAAGTGTGTTTGCCTTCAGTTTTCTAAACACTACATTGCAGTAAACGATTAAAAAAAATAAAAGGATCAATAATTTCTAAATTAGACCTTCTTATAGTTTTGTCCTTTTTTCTTTCTTTGTTTTATTTTTTTTCCACAGTGAATTTATTTTAAATAAAACTAATTTCACAAAGAATTTTATGTTATGTAGAATCTGTCTGAACTTCAAGTTTCCTAACTTTAAAACTTATCTACTATTTTTTGAAAAAGTTACAAAGTGGGAAGATCACAAACTTCATTTAATTTTTCCTCTGGGTAACTTTTAAAACTTAAAGGCATTTTACAAAATTATGCAGAGATTGGAAAAAGAGGGATAAACTTGATTACTCCCTTATTTACATTCAGAAACAAAAGACAATACAAAGAATTTTAAAAAGAGGGACAGGAAAAATATAATTACTTTCAGTTTTCTACTTTACTGCAAAAGGAAAAGCTGCTTGTTTTGCAGCCTGAGTGCATCAGGGTATTTTAGCAGGTTTTAAAATTATCTATTCATCAGCTCTGGTAATTAGCTTTTGCTTTGCTTTTCTGTATAATATTACTAGAGTTTCATGTGCTTTTATTGACTTCTTATATTATCCTTCAGCTTTTATGCTTCATAAAAATGCTCTTCCAATCCAGGTTTAATAATTAAGCTGTATTGTACAGTTCTTGCTGGTCACACTGCAAACTTTCCAACTTGTGGGTTTGTGACAAAGACAAGTATCAATAAAAAGTGTTCAAAATATAATTACAAGCATGATTTATGCAATTGCATTATCTTTATATATGATGCTGTTGAATAATGGGATGATAAAAGGAGGGAAAAGACTTCTCTGCGTGGCAAAATGGAAGTCAAGAGTGTGATGTGTTATGGGTAGTCAAAGGGACAAAATAAAATGACAGTATGAATGGCAAATGACATGAAGGTAAGTATGGGAAAGGAAGTACCAAGGAGAAGGGGAAAAGAAAGTAATAAAAAAGAAAACTGCTACAGAGATAATGACGAGAAAGCAAATGTACAGGGTCATGAGTTTATGGGGTAGGACTCAAGGAGGCAAAAGCCTAGTTTAGCAGCTGACAAAAAGACCTAAAAGATTAAATGAAATTATTAGCTGAGGGAGCACAGTCATCAACCATGTCTGTTTAAAAGGAAGGGAATCAATTACCATCTAAATCAGCTACCTATAGGAACAGTACAGCAAGCAGCAGTGAATTGATTCAGTAGATAAGTGGCAGACAGCACCATATCAGAGAAAGAGTCAGCTGAGCTATTTAATCCATCAGGTATCAATGGGAAGAGAGAGGAGTCAGTAAATGGACAAGTAAATAGATCAAGCAGTAGATTACCAGTGAGGCATAATGCAATTGGTGAGAATTAGTTGTCAGAAGGCAGGTACCTGGAAGTAGTTACCCAAACACATTTGGTAATTGCAGCTGGGCAGCCAGAGATGCCAGCAGGGTTTTTGATCCCTTAGCTGGGTGCCTGGCAAGTGCTGCTTGGGAACTGAGTGCAGAAATGGGATGGGGCAGGAGCAGTGGGTGTTTGCTTGCTCATACAGGTCTTCTGGTGAGAGAGGGAGAAGAAAGGGGCAGTAAAAGTTCTCGTTAGAGGAATAGTCCTGCATTTTGACTCTCTTTGCTTACATGTGCCCAGCCTGATGTCTAAAGTTTGGTTCAAAGTCAGAGCAATCACACTGCGGTGAAAGGGTAACAAATAAGATGAATCTTATTTGCACAACCTTTTATGCTTATTATAAAAGAAAGGGCCTTTAATTTTTCAGCTCTGTATCCTCTGATGTTTTATCGAACAAAATGGAGAGCTATGATTCAAACTGCACTTCCTTTTTAACCAACAATCCTTCCTTCCCATGACCTTTGCAGAGAGGCTGAGCTCATTGCTGAACAACTTGCTCTAGTGGGTAGATGTACAAATAGTGTGAACTAGGATGCCCCTTTGGTGCATAGGGAAGCAGAGAAGGGAAACAAAACTCTTACGCAGCTGTTTACCCAGCAAAGATGAACTAAATGAAGATTTTAACTAATTCTATGCATAACTAATATAGATATATATATGTCTACGCATGCCTTTTGTAGTGACATATCATTAGTTTGAATTTTTAAATAGTAAAAGGATGATTATAATATGAAAGTTTGTTTGGTTTTTTTTAAGACAGTTGTATAGTTTGATGTACAGGATCCCATATTGTACTCTTGCTTCTTTGCCTTGGGAAAAGATGGAGGTTTGGAGGGCAGGAGAAAGTAAGTTTTTGTTGATATAGTTATTGTGAAAGCAGATAGACCTGACGAAGGACAGCTGAGATGTGAGGCTATTTCAAAGAAAGACAGGGAAACTAGAGGATGTATTTGGAGAGAATGAAAGGAGATAGCAAGGCCAGTGGTACCCTGGGTGCATTAGGAAGAGCACTGACAGCAGGTTGAGGGAGGTGATTCTGCCCCCCTATTCTGCCCTGGTGAGGCTGCATCTGGAGTACTGTGTCCAGTTCTGGTCTCTTCTGTACAGGAAAGACATGGAGCTTGTGGAGCAGGTCCAGCAGAGGGCTACAAAGATGATTAAGGGACTGGAGCATCTCTTTCATGAGGAAAGGCTGAGGCAGCTGGGCCTGTTCAGGCTTGAGAAGAGAACTAGGAGGGAACCTCATCAATGTCTGTAAGAATTTGAAGGAAGGGTGTCAAGCTGATGGATCTAGGCTCTTCTTGGTGGTGCCGAGCAATAGGGCGAGAAGCAATGGGCAGAAACTAATGAACAGCAAGTGCACCACGAGGAAGAACTTCTTTCCTGTGGGGTAACAGGTTGCCCAGGGAGGCTCTAGAGTTTCCCTCACTGAAAATATTCAAGAACTGTCTGGACACAATCCTGTGCCATGTGCTCTAGGATTACCCTGCTTGAGCAGGGAGGTTGGACCAGATGGCCCAATGCGGTCCCTTCTAACCTCGCCCATTCTGTGTGTGATTCTGTGTGTTTCTAAGAGATCCGTTTTACGTGTATATATATACAAACACATAAAATTACTCTCCTCTGACATTCCTTTATCTATAAATAAGACTACACCTCCAATTAGAATGAAATACACAACAGATCAAACAGTCCAGTTTCTCTGACATTTTAAACACATTCCTTTTAAAGCCTTGAAATATCTTGGAAAGGGACAAGGCAGAGGGAAGTTTTGCATGTTCCTAGAAATTAGTGTCACACTTCTTACTTGTTTGCCACTTGGACAGACTGAATCTTCAAATGCCTCCCAGGCCAGGCTTCTGAGCACTTGTTAAAAGAAATGGAAAATGACGGATTCCAGTGCTTGTTTTGCGCACATGCATACTTGTATGTGTGTGCAAGATCCTCTAGCTTTGCACACACACAAATTGGTGTACCCTCAGAATTTGCAGGTCTTAGAAAGAAAGCTTTTGTCTTTTGAGTCTCATAAATTCATTTGGTTGCTGTTCCAATATTCAAAAGAAACTTAAATGAATGAATGGATAAATAGATTATTCTTTTATCACTTCTACTCGTGATAATCAATTTATTTTCCCTAGTTCAAACTTGTTTAGCATCAATGAATTTTTTCTTGGAATATTTTTCCACTCTCCTTTAGCTGCATGTTTAACTATAATTCCTCAAATTTTAGTTGAGCACTTTTAGAGTAAGTAGTCTTGGTATGGGAAGCAAATACAAATAAGTTAATTATTTTGCAAAAGATAAAGATCAAGTCCACTTCATTTACTAATGTCACCTCTCCCTTTTTTTAAATCTGGAAGGAGATTGGTACTTTATTATTGCTTTGGAAATGTCCTGTTCTTTTAAATTGCCTCTAGAACTACAATTAACTGTCCAGAGAGGTCATCTAGTGCTGCCAAAGTGATACATAGATTAATGAAGACATTAAAATTGGGGATTTTTTTTTAATTCACAAATTTTAGAGTTTTTCTGTTCCATCTGCAGTTGGTAGGTACTTTTTCTTCCTTCACAGAATCAAAAATCTTCACAGAATAACTATGAAAGCGAGGAGGATGACATCTCCATGTCTGTCTGACTATTAACAGGAGTCCCTGATCAAACAGGAGTAATGATTGAAGTAGATGGTTTTGATGAGCTTCAGCAGTAACTGACAAATTAAGTACAATAAGATTTAATATAGAGTAACAATGAAATTACCACAACACTGAAAACTACCACTAAATATAAAATGTATAAACTTGAGGTCAGCTGCAATTTACAGAACAGAGCACAGTGAAGTAAGACATTTTAGTAGAGCTATGAGTAGCGATATTTTTCATAAGCGTCTCTGGGAGTATGACTCACACAGTCTACAGGAACTACACTGTCATGAATTTCCATAAAACACTAGATTTGTATTGTTTTAAGATGAAAAATAAAGCTTTATAAAGTTATGCTGGTAAATGTAGATGTATTTCACACATTTCTAGCTATACGTACAATGTTCCCAAAGATTTAAAGAACCCCAAAGTCTAGGAAACAAATAAAGATGGAAAACCTGCTTCTATAATTTACTGCAAAAATAAACTACAATAGGGCCAGAGTCATTATTCTTCATCATGATTGCAATCACATGAAAACTGTATTCACTTACTAATGCATTCCTTGAATGTAAATTCTTTGTTGTTGTAGCATGGTTACATTTTAACTTGCTTTCATGTAGCTTCAGAAAAACAAAAGAAAATTGGTGGTTTATATTTATTTATTTTGTATCTATGCATACACACATACATTTTCTGAATGCCTTTTCTCTTTCACAGTTTGTGTGCGAGACCATCATGTTTCTCCTGTTGCAGTGGGGAAGGATAGCCTAAGAATCATAGAATCATAGAATTAACTGGGTTGGAAGAGACCTCTGAGATCATCAAGTCCAACCCTTGATCCAACCCCACTGTGATTACTAGATCATGGCACTCAGTGTCAAGAGTAACAGAGTCTGGATATCCTGGAAGATCCCAGCTCTATTTCTTCTCCATCTACAGATCCCCCGAGAGTTTGGGCAAGTTCAGTGGTCTTTCTGGTTTCACTTGCTCTGCCTGAATATTCTGAGCCTGTTCCCAAGCCTAGACTTACCACCTACCGATGCTCCAGACACAGACACCTTAGCAGGGTGTGTTGTTTCTCACAAGGTCTGAATGAAGAAGGTCATCTTGAAGATGCCTCTGCCACCCACATACACTTTTGCCATCTAAGGAACATTGTGAATATTTGAAGCATAAAGAAAAGCCAGATTCCCATGGAGAAAGAGATAGGAAAAGATAGAAAATAATAGCCATGGATCTACATGTGTTTACCTGCGCTGTAGCCTCCTTTGGCAACTGCAAGGAATCCTTCCTACATTAGTGTAAGAAGTTCAGGCACTTGAGAAGTAATGACTCTATGTGTGTATCTAAGCTAGATAATAGCTATGTCCTAACTTTTCAAGCTTTTATTTATGGCCAGTCTTCACAAACAAAGAACTGGGGAAGGTCTTTGCACCTTCCAGCCTGTGCATTGGATTTTTTATGTGAGACACAGTGTGCACGGAACTGAGCCCACCATTTAATCCTGAGGTTCATCTGCCGGGGCCAAGCAAGCTTGGGCGGTGGCAGCGAGGTCCTCAGGACGTAGATGGATTGCCTTACAGGGCTAACAAGCTCCATCTGCCCGGGGAGGGGCCCTGACTGGGAATCAAACCCGGGCCTCGACGGTGACAGCGCCGCGTCCTTAACCACTAGACCACCAGGGGCTCCCTGGTGCTTATTTGAATATAAAAAGCATTGTTCCTTTCAGAATTCAGGCCTCAAAGCTATTTATTGTGCATACACTTAGTTTTAACCAGCATGGAAAAAGCCTCTGAAAACACAAGGGATATTCCCAGCCTGAGCAGGGACTACAGTTCAATGTGTTTCTAATGGATAAGTAATCTGTTTGCACTATGGAGAATATGTTGAAGGTGGTTAGAGGACCAGCCATGGTTTCCGGTAAAGCAACTATGCCACCTTGCAGGGACGTTCAATTCAGTTTTCTTTGTTTGCTTCAGGTCCTTCTCTTTTATCTCCTTTATTTTCACTTCTTCTATTTGCCCACTAATCTTTCCCTCAAGGTCTTGACTGTCCCATGATTTGCATTTCTTTTTCTTCCCGCATCTTTTATCTTCATCTGCTGATTTATATAACTGGTTTATATAACAGATTGCTGCACTCTGAAGCAATGGGAGACCAAAAATCCCAGTAAACTATGTAACTATGTTCATAAAAAAAAAAAAAATTAAAAAAAAAGCCCCCTTCATTGCATGTACTTACAAGGTGAAAAATGGAATACCATGTAGCCCTACAATAGACAAAGCTAAAAGTTGAATAATATCACCCTCTCGAAAAGGGCCCATTAGTGAAATGAAACCTAAAGCCTTGAATACACTGAGGGGCAGTAGAAATACTGAATGTGAATATGAAAAATATGAAGTGTTGTAAAAGCAAAGCAGCATGAGGCCTAGCAGGCAAAATACAAGTGGTAGGATTAATACTGAAATAGGTGCTAGAGTAACTGCAAGAAGACAAGAAGAGCTTATGGGACACAGAACTAAGTGGTAAATTAATATATACAAATTTCCCTACTTAAGGGAAAAAGAAATCCCTTCCCAATACTGAATGAAAATAAACCCTTTTGACTCAGTATTTTGTAAAGATCTTTTTTACCCTTAGAGAAATGCAAACAGGGAAATTTAAACCTAAAACACTGCTCAGCCTAAGAGAATTGAGTTCTGGGTGAATGGATGGATGGGTACAGATAATGTATTATTCAGAATATTATCAACTTGATTTTTTGCTAAGGAGGAAATAAATAGTCTTTGGTTGAGCTGGAATGCTGATGTATTTGCTGAGACTGTTTCTGACTTAGAAATAAATCAAGTGAAACAATTTGGCCATGGTAAATATGCTAATAACTGTCTGTACAAATTTGATAAAATTCTTCTACGCTGCCAGTGTTTTAATTTATTAACTAACATGGGTGTGATGACTGGAAAATGAGTATGTGAACTAGGTAAACAAGAGGTGTACAAAACATGCTCAAGGAGGTGGCTCTTCAGAGTACTTTCCTCAGAAATACTTCCAGATGCTGCACTACCCTGCTTTTGCCAGGCTGTGTAAGAGTAAATAGCAGATTTATTAACAAAAATATTCACTGCTTTTCTTGATTTCCTTTTAAGAAGGCTTATGATTTTCAGTGGTTGTTTCAATGTTACTAGAGGCCAGTACAAAAAGCAAGCTTTGTCTTTGATGCAGGACTCCTGGGAGAGAGCAATTCAGGGCATTTCATCCTTGTTGCTGGAGCTAAAATTTAGCCCAGAGTGACTTTATGTGAACTGGTGCAGACAAAAGGTGTGCCTTGTTTATCTGAACTAGCCTTATCCTGGCTAGCTTGGCTGCCAAGGGCAAGGCAATAAGTTCAGAAATCCTGCACAGACCTTACTGTGAACACTTGGGCTGTTGGCCTTTGTTGGCATTGGCTCCGTGACAGTCACATCACTGGAGCAGTACCTGAGCTAATTTCAGGTTAAATGGACTGCATTTAATACTTTTCACTACACAGTAGTCAAGATATAAATATTCACTAGGAAAAAATCTTGCAAGTATTAAAAAAAGTCATCTGATATATTTGACTTAACTCATGTTTAGAGATGCCAGGTGTAATTCATAATGCTATTTTTTAACTGATACACAGAGTGAGAATTATTTATATAAACTCTTGAAATCTGCAAATAGTTTTAAATCATCAGTGCTTTTTAGAATTCACATATTTGTAGTAAACCATGGGCAGCAGAGAAAAGGCTGTTAAAATTCATTTAATACATTACTCATCAAGGTTTGTTTCACCTTCTACTTCCAAATGTGAATAAAGAAATAAAAAGGTTTTCATTAACAATGTGAAACAAAACAGGGTACACAGATGAACTATATCTGCTTGCAAGCATGTTTCTGTAGTAAAATATCACCTCATTTATAATTGATCTATAATGTAATTTCAGTTGTAAGTCTATATCTGTGTACATAGCACAACATATAGATCTATCCTCAATAAATATCAGTACAGTCCTACTTGCATTTACACTGCATGTACAGTTTTGTTCAATGACAAGCAATAGGGTTTAAAGTCTGGCTAGGATGCAGATGGCAAAGCTTGATTACAGATTTAACTTCCATTTCTTTCCTTCCTTTTCTTTTTTACTCTATGTATTACAAATCTTTGACTGACAGGAATTTCCATGGTAGCCTTACCTTTTAGGCTTGGCAGAATATTTAAGCAGCAAACACTACAAATGGCATTTTAGTGGGAGATTTTGCTTTCATTGTGAGACAGGATTTAATAAAGAACTAATTATGTATTTTTTCATTCCCAAAGTCATGCCTTTGACCATAGCAAAACCACGACAAGATGATTGTTCTGAATTCACAGAAGGCTGCCTGCACGAAGCAAGCTGAAATGTCCTATCAGTTAGCACAGAATAATTATGTCTTGTAAAAACAGATAAGTAAAATCTGTACTTGAAAATGCTCCTAAAAAATCATATAACACCCCACAACAGTAACTGAGGGACAGGCATCTAAGAAATACAATTGTATCCAGGAAACTTTACATAAAACACTATCAAAAGTAAATAAAACAGATATAACTATGAAAAACATATTCAATGCATAATATCACCACCTCATGCTGGAAAATTTCTGAAATGAAAAGTTTTTCAAATCTAATTCAAACTTGCCTAATTTCAAGGACCTTCCAAAGATATAAGAAAAGCCCTAAATGAAATTAATGAAACTCCTTTGTGAAATTCAACATTGAAATATAAACTAGCATATGCACTTAGTCTTATTTTAACTTCTAATTAATGTATTTCTCCATTTCCTTTATTGCTCCATTTCCTTTATGATAGCTGAGGCTATTCTCTGACTCCTGTTCCCATCATTCTTGCTCTGTTAAATAACTGTTTTTCAGCATTGTTCCTTCACTTAGAGCTGAGGACTTAAAGCTACAAAAACTTTATATAAAAAAATGGAATCAGTCTTCAATACTTTTGACTCTTGTTTTATGAAGAGCAGGTTCCTTGGACACGCTTAAAACCTTCCCAGAGGTCCTCAAAGAGCCTTGTAGCTATTATTTTTCAAAATGAAAAAAAAAAGTCAAAAAGTGACATACTGAATAGCCAACCTACAAGCATGTTTACTGTATTGCGATGACCACATATCAGCTGTGAGGATTTGCCTGAGATTTACTAGGTTGCAGTTCTTGGTTTTTTTCCTTTTCTTAGAATACTTCATTGCTATAAAGGCTTAAACAACAAGTGAGCTACAGCCCCACAGCTTTATTTACATAAAGTGATATGGAGGAGTAAGATCTTGTGTTTGCCTCTCATTTTGGAAAGAAATTTAAGATGCTTTGTTCTTTCCTCTGTACCTTCTCAGCATTGCACAACTGTTTGTCAGATCACAAGAGGACTAGTTTTGCACTGGCTTGTCTCTGTGGCCACAGGAAAAGAGGAAGGAGTAAGCAGTCTTCCCCTGCAGCATATGGGTAATATAGCCCAGATGCCTGGGGGAACTCAAAACTGCATGTAATTGCTCTTCTGGAAAGCCCTGGTGGTTGACAAGGGAGGATTCAGCCAGAGGCGTGATGCAGCAGCCTTTTTAATAAGTTTCATGTAACTGTACATGCCAAGTATCACAGTACATCCAGTTCATGCCATGAAGGCTCTTCCAAATACAAGTCTATGCCTAGGGGGCATGATCTAGCTCGATATAATTATTTCTTTATAGCTATATTATCAACTTGCAAGTTTCCTTATCCTGACTGGCCACTCTAATTCAGCCCTGAATGGCGCTTGTGGTCTGAGTTCCCATGTGAACAGATAACTAGGAAATGCAAAATGTGCTTAGAGAAAGAGTCAAAAGAAGGTAAAATTAAACCTTTTCCAAGAGCCTCCATGAAGTGACTTCATCATCTTCCTCAAAGAAAGAGAGAGGGAGCGCTTGTCTAGTGCAGTGCGGTCTCACGTGGATTGCCCCAAGCTAGCCCTAGGCTAACAATACATCTACACAGCACAGAAATACTATAAACCCAAAATCAGCCTTGTCAGAGTGATGCTCAGGCTTATAAGCACAGCCAGTCTGTGAGGCTAGTTTGCTAAGACCCTGTGCTGTGGCTTGACTGCTTCTGCTACTGAGACTGGCCTGTTCAGAATCGATAAGTGATGAATCTGACTTTATTTCACGGTAAAAACTCTCCCTTGTCATTCACACCTAGTTTTGATGAGGCCTCATATTCCCTGAACACTATCCATTTATTTCAAACACCACCAAGACCTCTTGATGTTGATGAGAAGGCAATTAATAATCAGTGCATCTTTATGCTGCAGGTTTTAGAGGAGTAGAGAAATTAGCAAGCAAGCTGTAAACAGTTTAGCTCAAGTATCTGAAAGAGGCTTGTCAAGCACTGCAGATCTCTGCATGGGCTGACTTAGAGGTCAGGTGTTCTGCAGTCCTGTAGCGCAAAGGCAAACAAGGTTCACGCACATGAGCTATTTGGTCTCCCTCAGAGCGGCTCTGTACCCTCCAGCTGAGGTTATGTCCCAGAGATGAAACTTCAGAGAACAGGAAGCCATCCAACACTGCCTCTCCACCATGAGAACTGTACACACAAATCACAACCTCCTCTTAAGATCTCTGCCAGTTTGTTCCCATTAAGGATCTGGGAAGGTAACAGAAAATATCGTAGTGGATTAAGGAGATGGGGAATAAATGACCATAAACTCACAGCACCATGACACACTTAGTGAAGCATTCATTGTTCTCAGTATTTTTCTTGACATAGAATATATTCAGTTTTCTGTGTTGTGATAGGATAGGAAATACCAGTCTCTGAGAGCAACAGCATGTAATGGCCTGGGTTTTTTTCTTATTTTCTCTTATTTTTTCTTTTTCTATCCTCGTGTACAAACTTGACCTGGAAAAAAATATGAACTCTTCTATAACACAAACACCTGACACCATCATTCACTTTTAAAAATTTCTGCCTTGAAGAACTGTAATTTCTTTGTAGCGTAAGTGCAGTTTGTCCATGACTTTTACTTACAGACTATGTATGCATTAGTTCAGGACTAAATCCACAAAGGAGTCTGAATCCCAGCTGCCTCTCCGTTTTGCATGTTATATTGAGCCCCTCTTTCCCCTTATGCAATATCTCAGTGGTTAGCAAACACCCTGAGGTTTGGGTCTTTGTGGCCTCTGGTTGCAGCGTTAGTTAGCCTGCAGGCTATAGCTCACCCTCAAGCTGCATATGTAATGGTGTCTCACAGTACCTCCTGCTGCATTATTCCACTTCTCATGATATGGTGAAATCATGCCAAGGACAGTGCCTGAGCTCCCCTCTTCACAGCTGTAAAAGTCACACAGGAAAACAAATGCAAGATCCTTCCTAATCCAGGGGCCACTGAACCTTCAGTGAAGGTTTGCCACCCATGGGACCCTGAAACTTAGGGTGGAGCTGGATCAGCTCCAGCAAGGAAAAAGTGCAGAGACAAATACAGCTGTACAGGACGATTATGAGGAAAATCTTTAGTAGTGAGCTTGTGGCTGCCATCACAGCATGATGGTCATGGTCAGTGGCGGCTAATCTTAGCCTGACAAACAGTTGCAATTCTTATAACTTTCATCTAGCTTTCTGCAGAATTGTACAGATTTTTCTTAAAGTAATTAAAATAATAATTATATTATAAAACCACTTTACAAGATAATCTCCTCTTCAATTTCCTTTAATATTTTCTGGGGAATTACTATGGGTAACATAGAAAATAGGTAATTGAATTTCATTTCTATTACCACTTTGACAGCCTGAACTCTTTCCCAGGGTGACAGATTTAATTTCTCACACATGGTTTATGTTGTTTTAAAATGGAATAATAAGTGGCATAATATTGTTTCTTGCTGTGGCATCTAAACCATTATTTAGCAATATATCTGAAGTATTTACTCTGAACTGATAGCCATTAAAATTTTTAAAGTAGAACCTCAGCAGGGATAGATTGATATGGCATCACTGGAATCAGCTGCGCCGTGCTGATTCACATAAGCTCAGGATTTAACCTGTAGTATTGCTATCGCTTTTTTTTCCTCTTACCAAGTTTTAGCATATTTTTCTTATTGATGGTTTGGAACAAGGCGTGGAAAAAACCCTGTGAATTCATTATAAGCCCAGCCCTGCAACCCAGTGAGCTACACAAGGTGAGATGTGTCATTGTCAATTTGTGCTGAAGACAATGGCAGCAGAAGGTGCTCTGCCTCTTCCCAGCAGCGCTCAGCAACTCATACAATTTAGGTTACAGGAACAAGCCTTGTTTGCATAGCTGCCAAGGACATACTTACAGCTAATTCCAGAGACACCAATGCTAGAATAAGTGAGAGCAAGGAAAAGGGGGATAGCTCTCATGAATTCCTCTTTCCAAACTAATTTGAAGGCTTTTAAGTGTTACATGATACTGCTACTTTCTGCTAAAAATCAAGTGCTTTAATTCATCTCTGAAATAACAGGCCTGTATTAAAATCCTCAACTGTGGATATAAATACTTGCTTTCTGCCCAAGTTAATAGCTTTCCTGCATGCAAGGATAAAGGAAGTTTAAGAAGGTCATAATTTCCTACTAGCTATATTAAGAGAGGGTCACTTGGAAGTGCCACGCATCCCAAAATGAGTTGCAAAAGTTCATAGGAATCCCTTGATAATGGCATTGCCTTTTGAACTTCCATGATACTGAATTTTAGTTCTGATTCCAGAAAGGAAGTTTCTATCCTATTTGTTATAAAATAGATGTGAAAATATGGGTTGAAACAGAGCAGAATGTCTGATAGCTAATCTGGAAGCTGCTACAGCAGAAAACAGGCAAAGCCTAAAATAATTATATAGACTTAATCACTACATAAATTCAGCCCTTTACACTTGCTTTGCATTCTTCAAACTCATTCTACCAAAATCTTTTTGCCTCGGTTCCTGAAAAGAACTTTGTGATAACAAAATACAGAATTCAGCTCTTTGTTTATTGGGCAGACAAGCTTATTTGCACACTAATCGAGCCCTGCTAAGGTGAAGTGAAGGAGCTATAATTTCTAACCCCTTAATTATTTCAGACACAGTGCCTGCAGCACTGGGAACTGCATTTCTGTACCCCCCATCCCTTCCTCTTGCAGCCTTTAAGACACACCTTGCAAAGACCATATAGCAGTGCTAAGTGAAAGCAGAAGTGAGGGCCAGCTAATGTTCTGCTGAAGCTGTTACAATCTTTTCTCAACCCGGTAAAGCAAAAGCCAGTAGGTAAAGGTTGGTGACAGAATCAAGGTATTTATCTCCTCTGTAAAGTAATAAAAACATCCATTGTCTCTGCTTAACTGTAATATTGAGACTATACCTCGTGAGAAACTGCCTGCTTCTTCCTCAGTAGAAGGTAAGAAAATTATTTAATATTTGACCAGAATTAGTGCAGCATGGAAAAATTTGCATAGGCAGTGTGGACAAGGTGAGAAACATTTTGGGTAATGCTGGCAGGAATTAAGGAAGCAATTACTAAAGGATGTAGAGGGACTGTAGAAATATTCCAGCACATGTAATTGCAACACTAGCCCTCTGGCATTTTAAAGATCCCTGACACGCTTGCATAAAATCTACTGCAAGAGAATGAAAATGTGTACATATTAATAGTAAGCTTCATTTTGGAGATCAAATCAATCTCCAGCAGCACTGGTAGGTTAATCAATGTTATTTCTCTAAAACTAAACCAGTTCTTGCCAACAACGGGCCTCTTCTGCCAACACAGGGGGTCTACCTTGAGTGTGGCAAACTGGACATGAATCTAACCAGGTTTTTTAGCTCACAGTAGCATATTTACTTTGGCCGCTTTGGCCTGAGGTTGTGCAGGTGTCAAGCAAAAACAGCCATTTCCAAAACAGAAGAACTGCAACAGAACTTCTTGACTGCCTCAGCTTGTCCCAGACAACAGTGTTGCCTGGCTGACCTCAGTTTACCACTGCTGAGTTTGGGTGGATTTGTAGAGGGTTTTTCTTGTAAATGGCAGAACATGTCACATTTATAATAAGCATCTAGTGCTAGAAGAGTTGGTGCTGAATGGCAAAAAAAAATATTTTGAAAGAAAAATGGGGATGAAATGCATAAATGATGAAATAGAAATGCAATATTTTTGTCCTTTTATATTTGCTAGATTATAAGAATGTATCTAGTCTAAACTGTGATGAAGTTCCCCTCTGAACCATTATTAAGAAGTCCAGAATATAAAAAAAAATGATAATTATAAGCCAAATTTCATAAAACAAATTTAAAGTAGATATATACCTTGAAAAGTGTGTAGTCAGAGACCAGAGTACCTACCAGAAATTCATGACTTGCTTTCTTCAGAGCATTCAAACCCTAGGAACACATCTAGAGGAAAGCAGAATGAAAAATTCAAGCACACAGTGAATCAATAGGAAGTAGGCAAGAAATGGCTGTGAAATAACTAGGAGATAAGTGGATTAATCTTGCACAAAAGTTGGCAAGGTTTTTTTCTGCTTGAGCTTTACTAGCTGAAATTTGAACTGAACATGGAGCCTCCTGTGGGGTGTTTAACCTCCTGCAATCCCATTTATCTCAGGGACTAAAACATTCAGTTTTTTCTAAAGGAAAATCAGTAGCCCAGAAGATTAGCTAGATGCTTCCATGATTCATTAATTGTGGAGAAAACTATGTCAGTTTGATATTTAACTGATTTTTAAACATTAAAATTATTTTTAAATACCATCAAAGTAAACTTCAAAATGAAAAGGTCATTTAAACAGAGCAATTAAAACCTAGGAAATATCAGGATGAAACATGGATTTTTATTATGATTTTGTCGCTGTGTTTCCTGATTTTGTTTTATCCCTGAAGGAAGAATGTGATAAAATCAAAGTAAAATCACAAAGGGTTACGACATCCATGAATCTGTTTTGAATGTAAACTTTGACCCAATATTAGAAACCACAGTAGCTGTAAGAGTAACTAAAGCACAAGACTTATCACCACAGTTAAAACCAAGTCTCTCTGACCAGTGTAACTGAAGAAGTTCATGTACACATTCATGCATCGAACCCTGCCACACGCTATACCCAGAGTCCTTGCTTCAAAGTGCCTGTCCACTTCCTCCGATTAACTGGTAGGAGCATGGATAGCAACCAGAGATTGCTCTTTTTTTCATGCCTTGCAGATGTCCCAATGCATTGAAGAGAAAAGTATTATGTTCTTCTGAGCAACAACTGCCTTTGGATGAACAGAGAGTCTTTTCTTCCTTCCAAGCTCATAGGACAATAAAGCTTCAAAGCGCAATCTAGATTTCTTTGTGAAAGCAATGCAAGATACAGAGGAAAGAGTGTACAGTGATTTTACGCTCAGACCTTCTTTGTTTCATTTTCTTTTTTTTTTTTTTTCCTTAAATTTGGTATGAAGTTCCTAGGAAATTATGTGCTTATGTTAATGTAACATTAAGGTTGATAAATCACGTTCTCAAATGTCATGAAATGCAGAAGTCAGGTTGTAGGCTCAACCTTTACTCTGGTTCTTTGCCTCTTTCTTAAAATACAGTCTGTCTTTATGCTGTTATAAATTATTACTCAGACTACATAGGAGTCAGTATACCACAAACTGGAATTTCCTACAAAGCTTTATAAATAGTAAACTCATAACAGAAAATACTGTGCAGCTGGACTATATAAGGAAAGGAGCGTTTTACTTACAAATGCTTCCGTATGTTCTTTCTTGTGTTTCAGTTTGTCATGATCATCTCTCTGTCCTGATCATCTCTCTGCCGTTATTCATGCAAGGAGATTTTGGTTATCATAAGTATTGTGGAGGTGCTATCCCTCACAGTGACACTGATATTCATGTGCAAATGAAAGTATTCATATGTGAACAAGTATTCATTTTTCCTGCCAATATGGCTGGATACTGAAGATAAGCCTTTCTGGCCTCAAAGGATAGAAGGGTAACACCTTGGAAGTAAAAAATTCTTTAAGGCCTCCTGCTTTCTAGGTAGCCCTGACTGAACAGCTATCAGCAGTAACAGGACAGGAGTCTGTGCAAGGTTGGACTTGTCTAGGATCTCCCTTACAGCCACAGTAAACACTGATTGTGGGATGGCAGCCATCCTCAAGTGTGGACAAGGAAGACAAGACTGATCAATATTCTCCTTATGGCCCCTTCTTTAGGCACCAGTCACTTCACATGAATCTGTGTTAGTCCTTCACTGAGTAAAACCCTTTAAGATCACCAGAGAGAGTATATGTTAAGGTAACTTCCCTGTCTGAACATTTAGGAACCACTATGACAGTCACACCCACACACCTGAGCTGGGACAGAAGCCCCTTCACAGCTACACCACACTGGGCATCACTGGCTCCTGCTGTGCCTCTGATTGTCCAGTCACCTGCCTGGTGCCACAGGTCCCCGTGCCCCTTGTTATGCAAAGGGCCAGCAGTTCAGGAACTCTTGCCTGGGGCTCCTACCAAACAGAGCTCAATCTGTCACTGCAGTTTGCACACCAAGCTACTTCCACTGAATGTATTCCTCAACACATTTTATAAACAGGGTGTTTCATAGGCACATGTGCAGCAGTTTCATAGAAGGGTGGCATGTAGGGTTCCATCTTCTATCAGAACTCCAGCATCCATGCTGTTTTAACCATAAACAGCACTGATACACTGATACAAAGCCTGGCTGTAGATAGGGTGAGCTGTAATCCTTAACTTCTCTCTCCCACCAGGAGCTCCCTGGGTCCAAGAAGTCCCATTCCTGCACTGCACCCAGGTCAGACCACTCACAGCAATGTTACGCCTTGGGAGCCCCTGGTGGTGAAGTGGTTAAAGCACAGCGCTGTGAACGCTGAGACCCGGGTTCGATTCCCGGTCAGGGCCCCTCCCCGGGCAGATGGAGCTCGTTAGCCCTGTAAGGCAATCCATCTACGTCCTGAGGACCTCGCTGCCACCGTCCAAGCGTGCTTGGCCCCGGCAGATGAACCTCAGGATTAAAGGGTGGGCTCAGTTCCGTGCACACTGTGTCTCACCTAAAAAAAAATCTAATGCGCAGGCTGGAAGGTGTAAAGACCTTCCCCGGTTCTTCGTTCGCAAAGAGACTGGCCATTACATTACATTTACATTTACGCCTTGGTGGGAAATTGGCCTTATGTCTGAAACACAGCCAGAAAGAAAAAAGAGAGGAGAGGCTTAGATGCTTGCAGCAATCAAGTCTGTTTTGAACATAAAGCTGTTGGGAGATAAAGAGAATTTGAGAAGGCTGTGCTTTTATTTCTCAGCATGTGAAAGAATATAGTGCAAATGCTATCCTGGATACACTACATTTAAATATGAATACATCATGTTAGAAAGAAGTCAACTGGTCAAGGTTGTTACCCCGGATAGCATCTAATGAAATTTATCAGACTTCCAACTGCAATTTTCATCACTCAACTAAGCATGGTATTATTATGTCTGTGATTGAGAACTCTAGAAATTTTGATAGCTTTCAGTCAGATACTTATCTCTGGACACAAAGAGAAATTTTACAATTGCACCACTGCAAAGTCATCTCCGTTTTAAATAAATTATTTCAACTTTAGATCATCAAAGGTGTGCTTCATACTGCTTTATAACAAGTACCTACTTCATGAACATTTTGGACCGGTCTCAGATTACTCTTCGGGAATTATTCTTACATGCTGTGCATAAGGATGTGTACTTCCCTTGAGGATATATTCAAGCTAAAATCTTACTCTGAGTGACATGTTTGCATTTGTATTGGAGAGTAGGAAAGGTAAAGACACTTCCAGGTGTTTGGGGGAAGTCACAAAGGCTGTTCCAGAATGCAAGCAGAGTATCCCCCTGGACCAGCCAGGGTGAGACCCAGTGAAGAACTGGTACATCCTACTCCACCACCATCACGCATTGGTGAAAGTAATGAAAGCCTGTGTATGCACTGTGAGAGAAAAGGATGCTTCACCACAGAATTTAAGTGTCACAAATTACTTTGTGCTCCTACTGTGTGCAGTGAGGACAAGCTCTCCACTGAGGCTCAATGTTTTGGGTACCTTTCACCATAGTCTTCATTTTGGGCATTACCCATGGTGTGATTTAACCTAGAACAACTCCCTGGCAAACCAAATTTTTTTACATATAATTTTTGACATATAATAATGTTACATTTAAGTTCCTTCCATTAAATGCTATTCTTTGCATCTAAATTATTTCAGACAGTTTCCTTTAAAGCTACTGGAATTAACATTTACATTGTAATATATTGCAAATTACATCTGTTGAACCAACTTTTTCCTCCAAGAACTATATTTCGTACCAATCAGATAACCTCAGAATTTTCGGGATTTATTATATAATCTTGTTCCCAAGCAAAATAAATGTCTTTAGTTTTCCTATAGGCAGTGGCATTAATTAACAGTTACACAGCTCAGTCCTCTTTCTGCTAAATTTGGTGGCTAAACTCCCACTGACTTTGTGGGAGCAGGATTTTATTTACTGTAACATTCACAGAAATTAAGGGTTAGCCTCTAAAAGTAGGGAAAGTTTGGCCACATAAGCCTCCAAAGACCTAGATATTTAAAACATTTGTTGATGCTACTTACACATTACTCCATACACTTTCGTCTCCCTTTGACATGCTTTCATTAATTGCACAGAAATATTTGTGAACACAGTCAAAACAACTGGAATAATTAATGTAATTTCCTTCCAATAAGAAGTTGAAATTTACCTACACCCCTTTCAAGGAAGCCAATCTTTTGAAGGTTAGCTGCCAAAATAAAATCCAGAGAGGGGTTTTGCACATTTAACCACACCTATACACAAACTTATAGCTCCTTTAACCAGAACCCTCCCTAGATCCAGAGGTGTCTAAATTCCCTAATCTCTTAATCAACATTCTATGTTCTTGTGCTGGGGGAAAAAAAAAAAAAAATGTTTCCAGCTGTATGATATCTGGTGTGCCTTCTCCAGGCTAATCCTTCCAGGCGTCCAGAGCAGCTTGTGCAGAACAGGGATACTGAGTATAGGCAGAACATTTCAGGAGACACTAACCTTTAAGACTGCATAAACTAGCTCCTTTCTGCAGAAATCCCATGAGACAACACACCTCCACAGCATGAGGCCCTCCTTATTTTATCAGGCTTTGAGGAAAGGGATGGTCATTTATTGCAGGCCCAAACGAACAGTAAATATCAATATTTCCTGCCTGACTCAGCTGCCCTATTTAGTGTATTGATCTGCCTATCTTCCAATTCCTATTCCTGTGCACCAAGGGAAGGAAAATAAGCAGTTATTCACGTCAGCTCACCTCAACACTAGTCCCAGGGGCACAACAAGAATTCTTATTTCTTCCCCTTTCTCTGCAGGGGTGAAAAATGTAAGTCACATTGTCACTTGCTATAGTCTGCTCAATGTTTAATAAAATATGTGAATGTTGAAATCTGGAAATGTTACTGAAAAAGGCATATGTAACTGAAAAAGTTACCTGCGGTCCTGCCTGTCCCAGTACCTCTACCTGCCCTGCTAGCTGAGGAAAACCACACAACTATTCTCCTTCACCACAGCTGTAGCCTGCCCTGGTTGGTAGCACAGTTACAAGAGAAGTGCAATCTCTTATCCCAGTAGGATTATCATTTACGGGAATAGTGTCAAGAAAAGCATAAAAGTTAACTAACCAACTGAAGAAAAAAAAGTCAAACCCAATAGATAATTTCTTTTTTTAGTTTAAGATTAAATAATAATATTAATTTACTGTCTTGGAATCTGAATTCTTTGTTACAAGTGAGTAAACTGTAATACATGTTTTTAAATGTCTGAAATTCCTTCTACATCCAAACCAATATAGAATAATACTAATAATTTTCTTGTAGTACTAGAAGAAATACCCAAGGTAATAAAATGCTATGAAAGAATGCCTTCCTTATCAAATTTCACAAAAACTTAGTAGAAGTCTTAGTAGATTCCAGTTCTTTTTTCAATAGATACTTAAACAAAATGAGAAAAAGGGTCATTTTTGGTACTTTCAAGTGCAATTTTTTCTCACAATGCTAGGAATCTTTCACAGTACACCAGATAAGATTTCTTGCCCTTAAAAAAGTGCAGTGGCTTTGTAACTAAATAATGGTACCTCTCTGGTCACAAAAATTCACTGCAGAAATCGTACTCAGTCATGAAAAGAAAAATTAGAGGGAAAAATTATCCCCTTTAACAATATTTTGTACTAGTTATGTTCCAGAATTTTTAGCCAATACAAAGGAAGAAACACAAAACAGACATGAAACAATAATAAAACCCTATGCATTATAATTAGAATAATAGCATTATAGAATGACCGGGGTTGGAAGCCAGAGGTGAGGCTCACAGGTCAGTAGTTCCCAGAGTCCTCCTTTCTACCCTTTTTGAAGAGTACAATATTTCCCCTTCTCCACTTACCTTGGACTTAACCTCACCTCCATGACTTTTCAAAGATCATGGAGAGAGGCTTGACAACTACATCAGTTAATTCACTCAGGATTCTGGGATGCATCTCATCAGATCCCATAGACTTATGTACATTCATGTTCCTCAGGTGGTCATGAACCTGATCTTCACTTTCAGTGGGGAGGACTTTGATCTCCTAGTCCCCATCCTGCTGTCCATCCACTCAAGAGGGGTGGGAAGAGAGGTTGCTTTTGAAGACTGAGGCAAAAATTGTTGAGTACCTCAGCATTCTCCTCATCCATTTATGAGGGAGGGGGCATACACCTTCTTTGACCTTCCTTTTCTGGTTAACATAGCTGCAGAGGCCATTCCTGTTATTTTTTACATCCTTTGCCAGCTTTAGTTCAGCCTTCATCTTGGCCTTCCTCACCCAACAAAACCGTACCTCATCTTCCCATGACCAGTAGGTTCCTACATATATCATATTAATTCAAAATTCAGACACAAAAATAAAGTGAAGTCCCTCCACAGGAGAAAAACAAACAAACAAACAAAACTCTCAAAACATTTAAAAAGAATACATTTTGTTTTCTTTGATTTTATAGTAAAAAGTCTGTGTCCCTACCTGTCTCCCTTTTGTTTACTCTTCCATAACATCCTAATAATAGTAAAAGATACCAGGACAGTTAGAACAGGAATTGGTTGTACTGTGGTAGGACCTTTCAAGTTTTGCAAAAGGCCAGTTAGTCATTATACTAATGCGACTAGAACTGCTTCTAGACATCACTTTTGATTTACCTTTGTGATCTTCCTAATTTTAAATAACAAGAGAAAAACCTGGTGTCTTAAAAATGGCAGCTCCTACTACAGATTTAGAGACTTATCATAAATGCAAATACAATAACTAAAAGGTGGGGGGCAGATTTAATGGCAGTAATAAAGCATATGCTTCAAAATACATTGTTTTCCCTCAATTCAGGATGCAGAAATTCATTTACAAAGAAGAGCTGAAATACCTGTATTTCCCACTTTTATCAATTATTAAAGCATCTTGAAAGTCAGGGGAGCTATGTGGGTTTAAATTGTTGAGTCTTTAGCATTACTTTTTCTTCTCTCTTTTGTAACCATGAAAACAACACTTCTAGGCTAGTTGAATATAAAAAGATTCTTTACTCTTCCTGAGTCAGAAAATAACCTGAAACAGAGATCCAAAAGAACTTTTCATTAGTCTTAATATGCAATACCTATATAATCCACATTTTAATAGAATTTATTGGATTTCAGGTAGTTTCTATTGGTGACAGACAGTTATTCATTAATTTACTTTATCTTCTACATTCACCATAAAATAAAAAAAAAAGGCAAAAAGAAAAAAAAAGAAATTAACACCACCATATTTGCAGTGGGACCTGGTAATTAATATCTCACACTGTGGGAGCTCAGCCTTTACTGAGAACTACTTTATCCAAAAAATAATTCTTCTACTATATTTGTGTGCTTGGTATACCACCTTCAACTATTTTAAAAAATGAGGAATGCAGCATTGGTCCTACCTTCTCCACTTTCAGGAAACTTATCCTACAAATTCACTCAGAAACCGTGGTAAGATATTTCCCTGGAAGGCCACAGATTTTGTGAGCCACAAACAGTCGGTGGGAAGCCAATCCACACAGGATCTTACACAGGACAATTTCACAATTTCTGTACTTAAAACGTTTCCTGGTCCTTCCCTCCAGTCTGCATTCACTCAGATGAAACAACCAGAATGAGGTTTGACCAAGCAGGAGGAGTCCCAAAGCCTGCATCAATCAGCTGAGCTCTATTGAAGTCAATGAGCCAGTTTATCCTGGCTGAGGTACGGGCCCCTAATCTCTATAAAAGAATTCATCTACACATTTGGTACAATAAAACCCAACAAAGCTGTGAAATTTCCGTTTCCAAGCTGGATACGTCTGCGGAGGTTGGTCATGGATGGAAGCAGCCCTGATCTCAGTGCCAGCAGGGAAGGAAGGATCCCCTCCGGTGCTGGGTATTATCACATGAAAGGCAGAATGTGATGCCCTGGGAAGTATTAATCTAGAGTGCAGTGCTTCTTTTCTCCTCTGCTAGAGCCAGGCCTGGATGTGTATAAACAAACAAGCCAGCACAGTGCCAGGTGTTAGCTAAGCCTTTCACCAAATACAAGCTTTCACATATTTATTTAGGTAGTGTCTGCAGTGCATTTAAAGGTTAGTATGGATTACCTTGACTTGATATCACCTGGACAGTTCTATTAACCACAAGTGCTTAACCTGCAAGTTATTCCTTGAGCTAATGAAAAATGTTAATTGCATAAAGGTGCCTCTCAACTTACTTTCCTTCATCCTCTGTTTATAGGTATGTCTTGGGAGTTCTTGTATTTCCCATTCCTAATATAAATTTTATAAGTGCGAAAAGAACATTTGATGAAAGAGCTTTTTTTATCCTAACTCTAGAAAAGATATCAATCAGTTACAGGCCTTCTTGTGTCTGTTAATACTTAGTTTTCTTCAGGTTTTGTTTTTTGGTTTTTTTTTTGTTTGGTTGGGGTCTTTTTGGGTGTTTGTTTTGTTTGGGTTTTTTTACCTATTGCTAGTTCTGCTCACAGAGGTGACAGAGGAAAAAAAAAAAAACACAACAGACAAAAAAACCTACATTAATTCTCCGTTTGTCTGTGTTCTCATTCACACCAGGCTTAATTTCAAACCATATGTGTACTTTACATTGTGCCAGCATAAATGACTACACAGCTGCAGAACAATACAAAGTCTGCCCTAAAACCAGGGATGTTCAGATCATTCACGAACACTGTTACCCAGGAGACCAGTTTATGCAGTGAGGTTAGAGGAGATGACTGGAAGGGAAATCTCACCTTGAGTTAATGATCCAATGTACAACAGATTTAAAAAGTGAAGATTGCAGGGCAATAAGTAACTATACGTGAGTCCCATTGTGCAGGTAACTGAACAGACAGAAGTGTATATAAACGGGCTTACTACTTAAAACATTAGGATCATATGAGTGGGAATAACCTCAGATCATCTACCTTCTCTAGGACAGACTGCCAAAGGTTTTTTTTAAAATTTATTTCCCAGTAAAGCGGCCCTTGTGTAGCTTGTCACATCAGCACAGTCTCATTGAATAGACTAGAGTGTGACTAAACAGCTGGAGTTGCAAGAACTGAAAGTATGTTGGAAAGGGAAAGGAAGGAGTAATTAGTGGTATAATCCACTAAGTGCTTTAAAATCCAAAGGGAAAGGGTCACTGGGAGTGAAAGGTGGAAAGGTTTTGCTTTTGCCTGAGAGATGCTATAGAGGTAGTGAGCTGAGAAAAGTGGTATCTTGAGAGAAGGTGGGCAGTGAAGGCTGAGCCATGTCCTTCCATGGGGGTAGCACTGGGTTCAGGGGTTTTTAATGTGGATCACCTTACCAACATCTATCTCTGCATCAGACAGGAACATCAGAGGGATGGTGGACAGTGGGTGATGGTCAGACACCAGTCTGGTTGCTGGGGGTTGCTGCTCTAGGCAAATCGCAACCTCTCCAGGACCACACAGGCAAGTGGTATCTTGCTCCTTCACCAGTTTGACCTATTTTACTCAGATAATTTACCACTTTACCCCTCATTCCAAGTATGGACCATGGAACAAGTCCTTCCTCTTCATGTTCTAGTTGAAAGGGTCTGTATTTTCTCACCTCTTTTCCAGTGAATATCTATTCTCATTAATCACCTAGAACTTCTCTAAAGAAAATCTCATTCTCTTTCTTGAATACTTTGACTTATTTTGCTGTTCTTTGCTTTTATGAATAACCGCCTTCTTTATTTACACTGCATAACATATCAGTATTTCAGCTCATTTTCTTGTACTTTCTTTGTACTTTCTTTTGCTCATTCTCTCAGTAAGTGTCATTTCCAAGAACTATGATTTTCAAGTCCTGAGTCTCCTATCTTTTCCTTAAGTGTTCAGAGTTGCAATACTTTTTCTTTCTTTTTTCCAACTCTCTTTGCTTTTTGTTTAATTAGATTGTTCTTTTCCTCTTATGCTTTCATTGCCCTAACAATTCCTTAACATGTCTCTCCTTTGCTCCGCATGACTTCTTTGTATTTGTGCTGAACTAAAACAGGGGATAAAGTCAAAGCTGCCCTCCACCACTTCCAGTCTTTCTTGTCATGCTTTACTTTTGAACCCTTTTCATCTAATTATGCAGTCCTACACTACGTTTCTTACTGAATTTAATAATTCTTTTTTTTACAAACTTTGCTTTACTCTCTTTCATCTCCATTCTCTCATTTCTTCAAAAGATATTGCCTTCACGAACAGGTTATCAAAGCCACAAGTTCTAAAAACAGTATTACCTCTTAAAATATTTTAATCAAGTAGTTTTGATGGCAAAAATCTTTTTCATTTCTATTTAAATATAAATTGAATTCAAGTAGCAGCATCTTGTGAATTACATTCTAACAGGTGTATTAGTTCAACATAAGACAAAATATTATTTTGAGATATCCTTTCATTTTGTTATAAAAAGAGGAGCTACAGTCATTCAGGTTCACAGGATTAGGAACTGACAATTGACACTGAGCAGAAGTATGCTTGTTCTACTTGGGGATTTTTTAAGCAAAGCTCTAAAAGCTCCCCTGGGATTGTTGAGATTGAATGAGAGGTTAAAATTTATTTTACTTCTACCTAAGCCCCAGCAGAAGACAAACACTCTTCATATCTGTCACTATTTTTCAGAGGAACCTTGCCTTGAGTCTGGCAGAACAAGTGGTCATTTCCCCTGCCCAGACAGTGCATTGACCTGAGACTGAGATCCCAAGCCTGGCAATCATAGAATCATAGAATCATATGGGTTGGAAAGGACCTCTCAGATCATCAAGTCCAACCCTTGATCCACTACCACCACAGTTACTAGACTATGGCACTAAGTGCCACATCCAGTCCCTTCTTAAATACCTCCAAGGACGGAGAATCCACCACTTCCCTGGGCAGCCCATTCCAATGCCTGATTACCCTCTCTGTAAAGAATTTCTTCCTAATATCTAACCTAAACCTCCTCTGGCAGACCTTGAGACCATGCCCTCTTGTCTTACTGATAGCTGCCTGGGAGAAGAGACCGCCCCCCACCTGGCTACAACCTCCTTTCAGGGAGCTGTAGAAAGTGATGAGGTCTCCCCTGACCCCCCTCTTCTCCAGACAATCCAGCTCCCTCACCTTCTCCTCATAGGACTTGTGTTCAAGACCCTTCACCAGCCTGGTTGCTCTTCTCTGGACCTGCTTCAGCACCTCAATATCCTTCCTGAACTGAGGGGCCCAGAACTGGACACAGCACTCCAGGTGTGGCCTCACCAGTGCTGAGTCCAGGGGAAGAATCACTTCCCTGCTCCTGCTGGCCACTCCTCCTGAAACACAGGCTCTTTTCACTGTAGTCCAAGCAGACTTTACGCACAGCAAACAACTTCAAAGGGGCATCCTCACCATCAAACACCCTGAAGCCTAGTTTTTTGGAAAATCTAGATGGGATCTTCTGAACATCAACCTAGTCAGCCACTCCCTGTTTTTTTGCTAAAGCAAAAATGCCTGAGCTTCATCTAGCTTCATCCATCCTGCCCCATTTGTCTTCCCTCATGCTGGCTTCCCATGGGCAAGCCAGTAGCAGAGCAATGTGGCACCAGCCATGGGCTTTGAAACCCCAGTCAGGGTGGGCTTGCCCACCAAACCTCTGGGTCAGGGTCTTCAGGTATCTATGGAGTTGCACAGCAGCTGAAAAGAGTCTAGTGGTGCTTAAAGGTTGTCATTAGGAACCTAAGTTGGCATGTAGGTACAGGCAGCCTGTATGTGGAATATATCACAAAAATGGCCTCTTTTCCAGGATGATAAAGGGTACTTGACAAAGTACAACTTAAGTATCTTCAACTTTGGATGATATCTGAAATAAGACTCTCAAAGTAAAACATTTCTGGTCATCAGCACTTTTAAACAGAGCTTTGAGCAATTAACATTTTGCCACGTTCCCAGAAGACAAACCATTTGCTTTCTCTTTAATGAGTGCCAGTTCTGATGCTGCTGATGTTTTTTTTCCGAGAAGTTATGAACACCCACCTAAAATCTGAGGATGCTGTTGTTTTCAGAAAGCAATGTTTCTGAGGGAAATGAGGTTTGGTTTTTTCCACTGACCTACCTTGCTCAGAAGAAAATAAGTGTTGTAAGTGTTTTAGTGCCATAAGTAAACTTCTGGAAAATTACCACTGATACTGAACATTTCCATCCCTTGAAAGCTTAGATTTTCAACTACAAGGAAAAAAAAACTAGTTTTCAGGGTAACAATGCAGGCTGAGAATTTTTTTTGCTGTAGATTCTCTGAAGTAACTTCTCCTGAGAATAGGGCACACATTGGAAAAGAGGACAGACAGATTAATTTTTCAGTATTTGCCAAGTAATTGAGTGTTTTCTCAGTGTTTTGAAAAGTCAAGTAGTTAATGGTTGGATTTTGCTATTTATTGACTTTGGGATTAACCGACCTCTCATATGCAGTATTTCTCAGGTTCTTATGACTTCTGTATAGTTTATATTGACTTACTGTACATGTAATCAAAATTTCTCAAGTCACGTATTTTTGCTGTCTGATAGTTTCAGCAAGAAGTAGACTCATTGTGAACCTCTCTCCTTAAAATGCAGCCCTCCCTTCCACTGGTAATGGTAATGTTATAAAATAACAGTGATTAGTCTCTGTCACTGTAAAGCACTTAACCCATTTTTGCCAACCCAGCCTTGGTTTCCATGGAAACAGAAGACAGTAACACAGAAGACAGAACTTTTTTTTTTTTTTCTTTTTCTGGATATCAGTTGCCTTCAAAGTTCATTCACAAAGCCATCCCTCCTCCATATTTTTTCCCTTTAACTTATAGATTTTAGGATTCAGAAAGAGTCACTCATCTGAGGTTTTCATTTTGCTGTGGATGGCTTTAAAGAAAATTTGTGGCCAGCAAAATTTGACAGTATGATAGACTTGGACACTGGAGTCTTGTATTAATTCACAAAGTTTTCTGAAGTCAGTTTATAATAGATAAAATTAGGACTTAGTGGAGCCTCTTTGTGCTGTAATTTTTTAGGAGTAAGACAGACAAAAGCTATTACCTAGATTACCACTTTTATCATATTAATATACAAGTGTAGACATGATTAGAAGCATATAACAGTCAAATTAGATTTGAGTTACTGTGTCCTTAGATTAAGGTTTTTGGCCTTTCTGAGGAAACAAAGATACTTCTTTAAAGCCATTTGAAATACATGACTATCTCACCCTACTGCATTAAGGACTCTTGAAAGGATATCTTATCAATTAGATTGTCTTGACCTTAGGTAAAGTCCAGATGGCATGTGTTAAAATTTTAAAAATTAAATATATCAAATCAAATTATTTATCTGTCTGTGTAGAAAAACATTTTTAAAGGTCACTAGGGTGAACCATACACAAAGCATTATTTAGCACACAGTAATGCTAAAGACTAGTACTACTAGAATCTACTAGATTCCAACAGTAAAGAAGCTTCTTTTCCATGTAAAACTTATTTAAAAATAAAAATGTTAATTTTTCATCAATTTTTTTCTTAACTGTAATTTTATGACAAAAGCTGTGGGAGATAAATGTTACCCAAAGAAACTGATTCACAACCTCTTCTGTTCAAAGGATGACTGATCATATAAATCACTAACAGAATAGGTTGCCATGCTACACAAACAGTGAGACAGGTCTCTCTAAAACATAGGAGACTGATTGCTATATATGGGTTTTATTCTTTTCTAATTTGGAAATATATGAGATAGAACATCAGCACAGGTGGATAGGGAAGGTCAGAAAATCCACTTTAAAACTTTCTTTTTCCTTCTCCATATTTTTAAAAAGCATTGGGGCCCGTGGAAGCCAAGAAAATTTGTAACTCTTTTTCTTACCTCTCTTATTATCTGCATTTTGTACTATGTGGGAACACTCACAATGAACTAGTGTTTCTCTGTGACAGGTATAGCTGTTCCTGCCTTGAAAAGCTGATGACTTTGATTTCAGTGAACCTCACCTCAGTGCTCAGATGCTGTGCTTCATCTGTTATTGTTGTAAACTTGCCTGTTTTCATCCCTGACAGGGGAAAATAAAGCAACATAGTCAAGACATATGCATTTTTTTTTACAACCCCAAACAATAACTTATTTTCATATCTATGTGTGTTCCTCCATAAACAGCACGTTGTGACACTTTGTTTTGCTATTCCTAAACTAAAAAATCATATTAAAAGTCTGCTCAGGCTCCCAGTGCTCACTGGAGGCAGCTGCTCTAGGCACAGCAGCACAGGCAGCCCAGCACTGCAGCAGTGACACAAAATGCTATCTGAGCTTTGCCATCTGACCTCAAGCAGTGGTGACCTTCCTGCAAGACCAGCATAACCTCTCTAACACAAGCGGCAGAATTTTCCTTTATTGTCCTAGGGGAGTCTTATGGACAGCACAGCTCTAGACTTTCCTTCCCATTCTTTCCACCACAGTTCCTCCTTCTGGCTCCCTCTGAGTCCCCTTCAGCCACCCACTCACTCATCTCTGCAGTTTGGTCTGGGTGATGATGCTGCCCCTGGTGCCACCACCAGCAGTGGAGTAGGAATCTCACCACCCCACGAGTAACTCCTGTCTCAGAGCAGTCAGACTTCTCTGGCACCACCAGCGATACCCAGACCTCAGGGGTAACCAAGAGCACAACTCTGAGCGCTGTGGCACTGGCCGTTTCTCAGACATCTGAGAAGCTCCCCAGCCCCCACAGCAGGCACCACCAAGGTTTAAGCAGTTGTTGACATGTATTTATATCGTAAGCAGCATCCTTTGTTAGCACAGTCATTCTCATTGCTGATGGGATGCTGCTTCACACACCTCTGTCCCTAACTACTTTAGTCACCCTTCAACCATGCATCTGAAGTGAAATAATCTGATTTTCTGATGAACAAAATAAAATTCATTCCCCAAATTTATGTATACAGAGAACAATTATGTGAGAAGATGGCCAATTTTTTTTTTTTTATATACCATGATATTCCCTTGGACTTTTTATTGGGACCACCAATTAAATTCACAGAGACAAATGAGCAACAAAAATACAATTTTTTGCTGCTGTCGCCATGGGAGACATATCAGTTAACAAGGTAGTACCGAAACCTTCCAGGTCTTTTTCCCAATTCTCTCAGCTGTCTAGACCCACAAACTGGATTTTTACCAAAGTAAAGACTTCATCAAATATATTTATTTTCTTCCACAACAGCTAAGCATAACATTTGCCTCAGTTGAAATGAGCCCAGAGTTTCACATTGGTGCTATCAAAAAGGGAACCATCCCTGGTCCATTTCTTTCTTTTCACAGTTCTTGATTTACAAGAAGAATGCCTTTAGAAAGCAATACCCTGGGATCTTTACAATAGCTGTTTTGCAGTGGTATAACAGAGCACAATTTTTGAAGCAGGCTCTTAAGGTTTCTTTCCCCAAGTAACACAAAAGCAATTTACAGAAATAAAAGTCTAAAGAGGATCTGAGAGATTACTTCATCCATTTTAGCATCAAGGCAAAGTGGGGTTGTATGGAAGTACTTGGTGAGAGACAGTAAACATGACAGAATGGTGTCCATAACAAAAATGGTTAAAGGGAGGAGAGTATCACATTGCAATGCATTTTTAAGAGTTTTAATGAAAGTTTTTATCTTAATAGTAGCAAAGACTTGATATATTAAAATTTGTACTATTTGGTGTAGGTTGTATTTTTATTTAGCTAAATCTTAATGCCAGAGAAATAAAACTACAGGACTTAGCAACAAATAATGTGCAGAATGTAAATTTAAAAGAAAGACTGCTGTAATGTAGAAGATGTATTATATGAATTCTTTTTCAGATATATTTTGTCTGGTGCTAATTAGGTTTGAAAGAGAAATTAGTAAAGCAGCTTAAAATCAACATTAATACTAAAATTTAAGTTTTAATGTCACCATAATATTTAGAATATAATAAATCTAAAAATTTCTAATAAATTGGTAAAAATGTATTATTTTGATATTGTTGGTTTCTTTTTTTAAAAACCATGATATTTTACCTGATGAAAACTCAGTGCTCTGATTCCTTTTCTTCATTATTTTTGTTTAAAATTTTTACAATGTGAATGGTTATAAATCTCTGATTGCTCAAAAATTATGCTACAAGGGTTTTAACAGAGGGATTTCAGTACGGAGTGTTATGAGAACAGCCTGCTGAAACTCATGCCAAGTTATAAACAATCCTTCCCAGAGGATATCAACTTTCCATCACAATTCCCTTGTGATTTTCAGAAGTCAGTACTTCTCTAAATTTTGGCTCTGTGAATGACTTTGTTTCTCCGTTCTGGCTTGTGGGATACATTTTCTTACTTTCCTAACCTTCTTGGGTAAACTCTGTGAAAGATAATTTAGTCTGGCAGCTCTGTATTACTCCACCCAACACATTTCTCCAACGCCCATGCCCTATCCTTGCCCATACTCTGCCTGAAAATTTTAACGTTTAGGCTTGCTTCCATGATTTGAATTTAGAAAGGAGTCGATAGGTTTCCAGAAACTAGGACATCTACCTGCACATAGACAGCTGAAACACTAGTGCTCTCCAAGGATGCTTAATTGCTACAAGCAACCCTAATTAGTGGAAGGAAACAGGGGGAAAAAAGGCATCAGGATGGACATCTGGTGCAGTTTCTAATCTCTACCTCTTCAAGATGCAACTTGTAGGCAAAAACTGTAAACTGAGTAGCAAACCTCCTGTGTCCGAATGGATCATGACTGTGAAGAAACACACTCCTTTGATGATTTCCCTCTATGTACAAACTCCATCTTCTGCTCCTGTTTATGCCTAAAATGAAAAGGTACTTAGCAGTTCATAAGCCAGAAAACTTGCCCATTAGTTCCCTTATTGCTACAGAAATGTTGTCTTATGTACTAGTAAATTACTTCTACAGTAGTCAAACTATTAAAAAAAAAAAAAAATACCCACCCTGTGTGCCCACAATGGCAGCAAGCAATTATTGGAAAAAAAGGAGGAAGGTTGAAGAATTTTTGCCCTCTGAGTGTGGCATCAGCCAGCTTTGAGGAAGCAAGTGTCTGAAGTGTTGCCGTATCACAGGACATTAATTTCTACCTGAAGCGGAGCAGTTCTTATCTGAGTTGTTCTGTCTCCAAGTTCCCTTCACTGAAGGTTATTATGTCTTTTTATTCTGTATTGAATGTCATGCTATTTTACTTCTCTTTCCACTTAGAATTTAGAGATCTGTCACCAAATCATCATCTTAACCTAAGCTAGAATATTTTCTAACTAATTGGGCACACTTAATCACCCCCAACTTGTCCTACTTTCTATGACAGAGCAGCAGTAGAAGACCCTGAACAGCACCTGAATGTGACCTTCCATCTCAGGGAAAGTCTGGTGAAGAATGTGAATCAGAACATAAATGAGAATTACTGTGCCATGCTCCTGATTGTTGCTCTTCAGTTTTCAGTTTTTATGCATCCCAGGAAAAAAAGCATGATGATACATGAAGCAAAGTATTCCCCCTTGGGGAAAAAACTCATAAACAATTTTGATTAAAACAAACAAACAAACAAACAAACAAACAAAAAACAGAGGAAATTATCGGTAGATTTTAGAAGCTGTATTTTTAAATGTTTTGGTAGTACTCTTGGAGTTTTCTTCCATTACTCTTCTTTTCCTTTTTCAGGCCTGCTAGTCTGCAATTTATTAATGACCCACAATAAAGTCAGAGGTGATCCAGCAAGAAAAAAACGAAAACAAAAGGCAAAGAGAGAAACAAACAAAAATCAAAATAACAACAGTAAAAAAACAAACCACAAACAACCCTAACAATTAAAACTGAAATAAATTTTGCTTCTAACTCATGATAAGCACATCCTCCACTTTCTGGTTACATTACATGTTAACAACTATTAATAATTTCTGTTAGTGAGCCCAAAATTATTCAACAATCATCAACTACCTACACATTGACACAGGTTCCTGATTAATGTAATTATCATGAATTATTGAAATTGTGCAAGTATATACGTCAAGGTGAAATATACCTCACAAAATATATGTCAAAGGTGAATCCTTTACAGAGCATGTTCTTCATGCTCCCTTTACATTTTATTGGGACCAAAACTCATGGTTACATTTGCCTATTGCCTGTATTTCTGCCACTGTTTTCTTCCCTCCTCCCCCCTTTATTATCTTTTTAATATAGCATAGTTCTATACCTATATATATCATCTGGAAAACAAGCTTTGAGCTATTTTTCTATAAATGTTTTATTTATAATAAGTTTGAATGATTTTCCTTTAAGTAAATGATTCCAGAATTATACCTTATATAAAAATTTAAGAAAATATGGATGATTAACTAACTTTCTGACAGGGAAAAAGGAAGAAAGACAAAGACCATAACCTCTTTATGTTGCTATTATTATTGTCATTTTACCTTCATGAAGGAACTTTTTTTTGCTTATAGAATATTAGATTTTTTGGAGCAAATTTTAGTATGTACTTAATATTTATACTTTTTGTGTAGGCAAAGTCCAATATCTGAACATTGGTTTTCTTTTCGGAGAACATCTTTCTTGCCATGAGAACATATGTAATACCAAGCATGCATTTGAAAGTCCCCAAACAAGAGGCTCATTAATAGAGTTTAAACATTTATTAATTGGTTCCTGTAACTGGGCCATCTGTCACAAGAAGATGAAAAGCTATGTGAAAAGAGTCATTCATTTGTGAATTGGGAAATACTTTTTAGGCTTTTTAGTGTTTATGTCCTTATTATTTCCAAAGACAAGATTTTTTTCCTCAAGTGCCTACCACTTCCACTCAGAAGGAGACTTGTACCAGAAAGGCAGATGTTGTTAGAGAAAAAGTACAGCAAGTTCTCATCTCACATTGTTTCTTGAAACAAAAATCCTCATTCTGAATCATAGAATCATATAGGTTGGAGAAGATTGTTAAGATCATCGATTCCAACTGTAAATGTCCATAAGCAGGTAATTCACAAAGAAATCAGTGACATTGTGGTGCTCAAATACTAATTAGAGGTATGGGCCATGAGTCTATTGTCTCAAATATTGAGATAAAAAAGAAAGGTGTTTTAATGCTTATGTATCATAGATAAAGTGTAAAAAAAAAGGATCCTGTGATAACTTTATTTCCTAGCTGTAGGGGTTTAGATACCACATTAAAGTTGGTTTTGTTGCAAACACCTGAGGGTTTCCTTAGTCCAGGCCTGTAGATATCAGAGAGATGACAAATTTGTTGTTCTTCTGGAGAAGACCTGTTAAGTGGGAAAATATACTGTTTTAGCAAAGAGAGAAATGTTTCAGATCACAACTGATGGATGAGGTGCATTGTTTTTAGGGACATCAGAGCTATGACCAACATGTTTCTGTACTGGAGGAGTCTTTAATGTTCAGGGAGGTCAGTAGGAAAACCCTTGTGAAAAAGATTCTCCTGAAATTTTCAGTCATCTCTGAAATAATTGCTGTTCCCAAATTTTCCGCTTAATTTTTTGTCTTGGACTGAAGCTGACAAGGTCTCTGCCCAGGCTGAATTTACATATTTCTGCAGTTTATACCTTGTAAAAATCATTGAGGATATAACTATCAACTTGAGGGAGATAAAACATGGAGTATGATAACTAATCAGACATAAACCAAAATATTTCAAAAAATAATTCATGTAAACTTAGTATTGAAAGAGCTGAGTGAAAAGTTTATGTATTTATGGCTCCTGCTCAGCAGAGTTTAACCTTGGTCCTGTTTTCTGGAGTTCCTTGTACCTAGGCAGTATCAGCATATAACACCCTAAAGACAGTGTAACAGACTGTGCTCAGTCCACGAGAAGGATTTGAACTTAGAATTTTAAATGCTAAAGAGCACCAACCTCCACAGTTTGAGTAAAGGAAATGAGTGTCTTGGCCCTTCGCAGTTCTGCAGAGCCGTCATACAGAGCTACAAGATGGAACCTGGTTATCCACAGTCATTTCTATTAGTTCTACAAGACTCGAGTACCATGCATTAGTACTTCTGTTTATGCAGATCATTCAGATAGACTGATGGCACTTTTATTAGTTGGAAACTTTAAAAATTTATACTTCCGAGTCAACGCTGAGAGATATTTTGATAAGAAGACTCAAGTGACAGTTTTCATATTTGTCACAGTAGATGCCCCAAACCTAAACCAGTAGAAACTTATTTAAAATCAGTACATCATCTGCAGCGGGAGGTCTCCAGAAAAATGCTTCTGTAAAGTTATTTTCCAGCAAAACATTATGCAAATGGGATGATCTCTAGAGCTGTTTGGAACTCCTAAAAATTTAGAAGTTTAAAGGTGGAAGTTGGTCCTGAAATAAGGTAAAAATGTGTCTATCTGTTCACTAGCTAAGCAAATATCTCTCCACAGTACTTTGGAAGAAAAAAATCAGGATTATGTAGCTTCATTGCACATTTCAAAGTATTTCAAGCAGACCAGGGAGCTGACTGGAAGAGAAGATGGGAACTTGGCAAGCACTGTACTATCTGGCTATCTGGAGCCAGGATCATTTATCATGATCACATAATCTAAGGTCTAAAAATTATTCAATGCAAATGGAAAATTAAATTACAAATCAATCCCAAAAAAATAGTTTCCTGGAATCTTAAGAATTGCAGATTTATTTTTGTCCTAGTTTTTATTACCATTACTTGTAACTAATAAAATCTTCAATAATTAGGAGAGAAAAAAAAAAAAAAAAAGGGGATTTTACTAGGGATTTTTGGTGTTCATTTCAGATACCATACCTATTTTCTATAAGGGTGTAAAAAAATTTCTAAAGGAAAAGATCTCGTAGATAACCAAAACCTGATGCACACATATGAACCAGCCATAGGTAAAGAACTTAACTTGTTTTTGTAGTGGCCATAGTTCTGTGTGTTGGTTTGCCATACATAGCAATTACTCTCTGTAACTGACAGCTTAAGGGCGAATCTACACATTCAATTAACAAGAGGTGGTGGAGCAACAAGGAAAGATATTACCTTAATCTCAGTTATCCCTGCCTCTTTTCCACATTATGTACTGATGAAAAAAGGTTAGTTCAGCAAATAGTTCTTATACTATTGTCAGCTTCCTAGATTTGATTTAGATTTAAAATTAATAAATTTTCCAGCTCTGACTGGCTACAAAGAAAAACTGGGAAACAGAATCCTGGCATCTTACATACACACACACACACACACACACACACACACACACAAGCACAGAAGAGGCAGAAAAAAAAGAAAAAGAAGAATTAAAAATTTATTTTCAATTGCATCTATTTCTTTCTAAACCAAACTTTATGACATACCAGATCGTGATTAAATTTTATTTGAGCCCTTGAAAAGCTTGGAGTTTAAAACAAGATTGCTTCTGCTTCCAATAAGAGGTTGCTTAGGAAGAAGCATCAGTAAAAGCTCGGTGTCCTATGAGGATGCATGGGGAGAATCTTGAAGCATGGAACAGCAAGGAACAGAAAGTACCACAGTTAGTAGTGAACCACAGAGGTTCTTACACTGAAAGTGGAGAAGTTATGTAAGTTTGAAACTTATAAATAAATGATGGAGAAAAGAGTTTCAAACCATGATAACTGCAGATAACCTGAAGTCATTTCTTTGTAAATAAATCTGCTGCTGTTCACTCACCGTTTCCTCTTCTGATACACTTACTCTGATACAGTCCCTGCTCAGAGTTTACATCCTTTCTTTTCCTTCTTCTCCTGGAGATAAAAATCTAATGGCATTAATGAGACCATATAAGGCATTTATTATGCCATAAAACACTGAAAACATCTTTGAACATTTGAAATTTCTTTCTATTTGGAGATATTTTACCAGAACATTAGCAATGGGCCCAGTAGTTTTAATGTCTCAGTTATTTGCCCTGTTTGGTCTGTGATGAGGTTTTTGTCTCTTTGAGTTTAGATAGTTTTTTTGGTTGCTTTTTTTGTTTCTCCAGATGACCTAGAGGAATCAGGAGAAGAGACTCCTGATACAAGATGGATATCTTTGGAGCTCTGTCAGAATGAAAGAACTTAACTTTATGAAGCTTTCCTGATCACTCTCTGTGTTTCCTGAATTTGGTACTGAGGCTCAACAGGGCTGAACATGAATTTTTTTATATTCTTTGCCTTATGAATGTTTCTTAACCACCAATTTCTACAAGAGCTGCTGATTTATCCTCCTTCTGATCATGTAGTCAGCAAGGCATTTAAGCACGTGCTTTTGTATCTTTAATCACATTGTTTTGGTGGATTTGGTTATAATATTCCAGAAGCTTCTAAAAAAATTCAAGTACTTCAATGTTTTGTTGAAAGAGGTTATAAAAGCAGGAAATACAGGCTACAAATGCTCTTTAAGCAGAAAAATTGCCCAGAAAGAGTTAATCATCAACCTTACTCCTATATGTATAGCGCCACTTGCAGTATAAGACTTGAAATGTTGGGATTTACCACAACCATAAGCCAGTCCTGAATGCTGCAGTGGAACTTGAGTTCCATAATGTTGATCCTGTGTCCATCTCCAGCTGACCAATAGGAAATACATCTTACGCCTACTAATGTTCCAGGGTGGACTTATATGGCCTATGTCTCAGAATAATAATAAAATTCTTTTTTTCTTAATAATATTTTACTTCAGTCCAGAATACATGATGTTATAAAATAATCTAATGATTACACAGTTTTTAATTTCTTTCAACTATTGCTTCCGCTTTAGCAAATCTTAACTATCCTGCCTCTCCCCAAAGCATCATGGATTTCCCACTTGAAGTCAGATAGAGAAAACACTTTATTGGGTAGCATGAAATTACTTAATTTGGTTTTATTACACAAGTTATTTTTAAATCCTGAAAACATGAAGCTACACTCACAATTTTATTTCCTTTAAGTCTGTTCATTTTAAGAGAGATATCTATTTTTATCTGTACTGTGCATACTTCTACAAATAAAGTAGCTATGCATATCCACAAAATGAACTTAAAGGGTTTGTCTTTGCCTATGCTTTTGCTCCCTTTTGCAAAGGGAGAGTTTTGTTTGTTCTTTTAAAACTATTTTTTTCATATTCTTGAAACAACACTGTGCTATTGAGTCTTCTAAGCTCCAGTGACATACATCAATAGCACCCTAGGAAGTGATGGGCAAAGACAGATGGACAGTCACCCTGCCTCTTGCTACCATAATTTAAACATGTGCCTTACAGAAGGCCCTACTTCAAGATGAAAATCACTGCATCCAGGACAACAGCAGAGCATTTTCAAGTCTGGTTCTGGGAATGTAAGTCAGACAGCATCAACATCTTGAGTGCAACAAATAACAGCTCAGTAAAATCCACTGTGATATAACTATGCTTTCTAGACGCTACCACAGGACTATCAAGGAGGTGTTAAACATTTCAATGCTGTGAGCACTGAGCCTTGCTGTACTAGTAAACCACAGCAATGAAAAGGATGCAGGTTGCATACCTAGAATATTTATCTGTTTCCCAAGCTTTGTGAAACTCTGCATCACATCAGTACACTTTTTGCTTTTGTATTTAATTAGAGGACAATGATGATTGTCATAGTGATGGCCACCAGAAAGAGAGTGCCCAGTAGATCAGCCATGTAAAATGTGGGTGAAGTTTTGAGCCTATACAGGCAGATTTTATGGAATCTTAATTTTATTACAGACAAATGAAAACTGCCATATCATTCAGATTTACAATCGCAAATTTTTTCTGTGTAATTAAAACACAATTTTTTAATTACAAGAGTAGAAAATTTAGCATATGAGCTTTTTCCAAATACATTAACACTACAGTAACAATTGTGATACATATTGACAGGCAGAATTTGATTACTGGAGTTAGCTATTTTACCCAAAGTCTGCCTCCCTGGAACTTTATTTCAGGAACTGAAGCATCATTTCACAAGTGCTACAATTTTATGGTGTAATAAACATTGAAATTGTAAACAAGATTTCTGGAAAAAGCTTTTTTAATGTTGCTTGAAACATTTACTTTTTTTATATTTATTGTCTTTTTTCCTTTAAATTACATTTAAAAGAAAAGTCAGTAAATTTAGCCCCATGTATGCTTATGTCATTTCATTTTCCCCATGAGTAATAATCAGGAATAAAGAAGCAAAAAATAGCAGTGCAATGTGAGGATATTAAGGTCTGACATTTACATATTTCAAGACTTACAAAAATTTCAAGTTTATCAGAATTATTGTCTGTATTAATTTAGAATAGATTCTACCAGTTCCTGGATCTTCAGTCAAACTGTGTCTTAATAGTGCCAATATTCCACTGAGAATATCAATCGCTCCTCAGCAGTAAATGATGACTGCTTAAATATTTTTCTCTTGATGGTCCCTTTGCTTTTGGACATGCTTAGCTAACTTATTTCTGACCCTGTAGGTCCGAAAACGCTCAAATCAGGCTCACTGGCACTTGCTTTCAAACTTTGTAACTTAACAGAGCTGTAATTCCAGGTAAAACTCTGGATGATACTATAATATAAATACTAAAACAGAAATTACTGTAAAATGTGAGTAGTTTTAAGAACTTGGCATTTTCTTACTGGTTGTTTGAATTAGAAACTGCTTAGGTCTAGCTGAAGCACTTACTTTTGCTTCCGTGCTTCCACTGGCTTTCCTTTACACCTTTTTAAGGACTTACAGAGAGAAAAAGTTCATCAGAAATCAACATCAATGTTTCAGTCAGTGCCTCAAAGATAGCCACCTATAGCTAGGAATTAGAAATGTGGCTAAGTTAGAGAAATTGAACTGCTTTTGACAAACAGGGTATAAAATGAGATACACAGGTATCCCCAGAAATACCAAGGCAGTAGAAAGAGTTGATAAGTTTATTTAGAAGACCTGAACATGAGAAACTTACAAATACCTCAAAGTGATATTGAAGCCCCGGGCCCCAGGCAGAAAAGGCAAGTTCCTGCCCCCTCCGTGTCCTTTAGTATCCTCTCTGTTTCTCCAACACCTTCCCAAGGCCTTTGTACATGTCTAGTAGGGTTATCTTTCTCTGGCATAGCAGAGAGAGAGATAACACTGCTCTCTCTGAAACCCCCTCTTGACTGTAGAAGGGGGAAAAAAAACCAAACATCTAACCCTCTTGAGAAGGCACTTTTCAGGCTTCCTAAGCATTACAAATTCTTCAAAAATCACAGCTATTCCTACACAGGGTCCCAATCCCTGCCCACCCTCTGCACAGCTTAAGCTTCACCAGCATGTAAAACTTCGAGCTGCCTAACCTTGCTACTTATAACCTCTTCAACTGGCTCAGCAGTGGAGCAAGTGGAGGGCAGTGGTCACGCAGAGGAGGTGTGAGAAGTTTCGTTGACTTTCTCCACTGTGACCCAGACTCAGTGCTGCAAGATCTCACTCTTCCTGCTATTCCATGAGCACATCAACTGTCTCCACCCCCACTTCCTCCAGCACTTTATTCGGCAGTCATTTCTGGAAGGTGATGGCAGCTCTTTTACAAAGATTTTAAAAGTGTCAGATCAGTTCATTAGGTGTCAAGCATTTCTGTGACACCAATAACATATATGCTTTGTGAAGTTTTACATAGTAAATGTGACATCTTCAGTGATTCTCTGCTCAGACAAAGAAGGTAGAAAGCACCTGGACTTACAGTGGAGAAGTGCCATGACCCACTTTTCTTCCTTAAAGTTCACAGGGGAAAAAAATAAAGTGATATGGGAAATGGCTGATGCTTCAAATAGCTGGAATACACTACAAAAAGTGTTACACTAGGCTGATCCCAGCTACACAGAAACATGTTCATTCTAGATTCCACTAAAATGAATAGAAGCTCCCAAGGGCAGGCAGATAAGAGAGGTGCAACCAAAAGCCTGACCATCTTAGAAAATAAAAATATTACAAAGTCTAAACAAAGCAAATTATGTGTGGAGTTGTTAAATGTAAACATGATGGACATTCAGGGAGAATGTACATGTGCTTTATGCTAACCAGTAGGATGAATTATGCTGAGTGAATACCCTCAGGTACCTACATCACCTGCATACCTGCTGCTTTCTTCTTTTTTCCTGCCACTACTGAACTGTGATTGAAAATCAAGTTGTCTTTGCAGCCTCGGAAACATTCAAGACCATTTTGTGACTTCAAGCTCTTTTACAATTATAGCCATCAGCCCCTAAATTCAGAGATACATGAAAACTGCTGAAACAGACAAGGTGTGCCTGCCAGTTCTGCAAAGGACGGATGGTCAAATCATAATGATGCACTTCACAGTTATCCCAGTGCTCTGATGGCTACTCTGCAGAAAGCACAACAAAAGAGATTGCAAGATTAGAGAGGGGAGGCAAAGACAAATTTTGAAGTCTTTCAGTGTGTTCCATCCAGTGTGTATTGCAGTTTAAATTGATGGTGTTCAGCTCTGTGGTACTCAGCTGACTGTGACCAGTTATGGTGCTATGCTGATAGCATAAACTTCACTGAGGCTCATTCAGCCAACAGTAAAGGCTTAATCTTAGTTTTTGCTGTATGTCTGCTCAAAATTACCATTGTGCTGTAACTGCAGACACAGACATCTTCATTCTGCCATCAGCCAAATCGGAAATTTCAGCTACAAATCTTTTTGGACTCCAGGCCCTGAGCTAAACGTCCACATCCAAGTCCAGTGCATTGCTGTGATTTTAATTTGGGTTTGGGATTGGATTTTGTTACAGAGGAAGAACAAAAATGCAAAATACTTCTCAGAAGAAGATCCAGGGAAATATTCTGACTCCATCTTATTTTTATGGACATAAAAGCTGAGCCCTTTCAAAGCCTGCAATATGTGTCACAAAACAGGGTGACAACAATTTCTGACTTCACAAGTTTCTTGAAGGGAAAAGGTGCTGTAAAGTCAGCATCCACTGCCCCAATAGAATGTGCAGCCCTATGATTTGTACCCAGACTGCCCAGGAGCTTGTGGAGAGCAAAGGTGCCACGCTCCAGCTAGCTAGCTGACTGGGAAGCCACCAAAGCCCATCAGATTCATGGTGGATCTTGGCCTCCTGCACCCAAAGCAACACCCCAGCCATCCAGCTCTCAGTTCCCCAAGATGTGTCTTGCCAGATTTCTCATGGTTGAAATTCATCTGTGATGGAAATTCTTCCGTGGACAGGTGCAACATGGTCCTCCTTTTTTCATCACCAGTCCCCTACCACCTTGGTAGGAGACTGAAATTTTTGTTTCCCCTTTCCTGTTCCTTTCTGCAGAAGGGTACAGTCACCTTCCCCTTTCTGCCCAGATGTCTGGATTATTACCCCCAGGACAACATTTCTGCATTCTGTAACACATAAAGTATTACAGTTTCTGGTAAACCCATTTTCTTTATTTCTGTTTTGAACTAATTATAGGTTATTAGTCGACTAGGTACACAGTATATTTGTTTTTCTTGTTTCTCCTGCAAACGCTAGTCTTTTTCTGAAAAATCCCCACCCACAAGAAAAGTAAATCTCTAAAGCAGTAAATAATGGACAGTGAGAAAACATATTTTCAGGAAGTTTGGGGTAAGAGACAGCAGACCAGATCCAGAACTGACTTATCATCATCCAACCTTCTTGCAGCCCTTTATCAGTGTTTTAAGCCTGCACCAGGCAGTGGCTGTTTGATAGCTGATTATAAAAGTTCTTACTTTTCCAGATTAGCTGTAAAATGGTTTTAATGTATTCCCTCTGTTTGCTCATACAGACAGTTTTATTATTGCCACTGCAGAAGTAAACTAGTTTATCTGTGAGTACAGATGTAGTCATTTGCAGAGATGGCAAACCAGAAAATAATTGCTTGCTAATGTGCTTTCTTTTGTTTGCCCTTTCAGAGAATTCCTTTTGGGTTTGTAGATGTGATTATGAGTTTCTGTTAGGACTGCATTACAGAAATTCAATATTGCCTCTCCAATATAACTACGGTAACTCCCAACTGATCACTGGGTAGCTTATGGGTTGTTGGTTTTTTTTAACACCTATTCTTTACTCTTACTTGCTCACGAAACCTGACCTTCCTTCTCTAGCAAACAACCCAGTGATGCATATCTGTGTTGGAAATGCACAGCTTATCATTTCTTATGCGCTTTAAAGCTTTTTTTTTTCCTATTACCTTCTAGAATAGGGACAACTGTTGCAATACAGTTAAGACTCCTACTAATCAGTTTGTTCATCCAAGCTATCTGCTAACATCGTATCCAGACAAGATAAACAGGCAATTAGCATGGAGAACATTTGCTAAACAAAGCTATAATTAATAATAAATGAAACTGAGTTCCCAACTACTTAAATACACCAGTTATTAATTATCATGTGGCCCCAAGCTATTTGTGTACAGTATATAATTTACAATTCTCCATGATCTCTGCTGTACTCCTTGAAGCCTCCAGAGCTATCTTTTGCATAACTTTAAACTCCAATATGTTGGTTGTGAAAGTTTCATCTAGCTTCTGCCTCAACTCTCTGCATTATAAGGCCAAAAAATGTAGTCTTGTATTCATGTGGAAGAAATTACAACTTTTAAACAGCAGTATGTAGCAAAAGCCAGAATATAGCGTGCAACTGAATTAGATCTGGCTGGCAGACATAGTTTTGTCACCTGTCATAAACAATAAACCTCCAGCTGTGCAATAAGCAATTTGGAGGTAGCCAGCCCTGTCCTACATATTGTTCACCTAAAAAATTATTATCAGATCTGTTTTCATCACTAGACAACTTTACCAGCCAGTTTCCAAAATCGTATGCAATTTAAACTTTTATTACACACAGTGTCATTTCTTCAGAAAATTAGATATTCTATATAATGTAAAACAAGATATTTTTCCTACTAGGGGTTGCAGCCTCATCATAGATCCATGGGCCATGCAATGCCTTAAAGGTTTACGTACTCACCCTGAGAGGAGGACCGTGAAATACTAGGCTGCTGGTAATACTACTCACACTACATTTTTAAAATGGTACAGTCCGGAGCTCCAAGATTATCACTTGCTTCCACACCTTGATTTCTCACCATATTTCTTTCAAATGGTTCCAAGAAGTCATAAGCATTCTCCTGGAGGCTTACCAAATTTAGAAGTCAGACTACTGACAGGGTTGTGTGTTTTCAGTGACAAAGACCAGACATTTTCAGAACAGGTCTGTTCATATTTGCCTGGTGACATAAGACACTGTAAAACTCTGATGCAGAAGGGAAAACCACAGCATCCACCCAGGCCAGCCCCACTGAGATTACTCACTTCTTTCTGCAAGCATATCCAAGATCTCTCTCCGTCCCTTTCGCTTCCCTGGGCTACACAGCTCCTACTGTGGTTACCAGCACCTACAGTTCTGTTTTTAAACTGCACTTATTTTCCTTCTACATCTTCTGTCTGTCTTTTCTGCTGCTTCCTGAGAGAAAACACCCAGTGGGTGTTCCATTCTACCTCCAACTAACTCTATTTCTCTCTCCTTAGCAATTCAGTCATAGCAACCAAACTTGCCTCCCTATTTCACACCAGTCTCACTTCTCTGTCCAGCTGAAGACATTGAATTGCAGTATAGACTCAGATGGTCACTGAAAAAAATGAATTACTGATTTTATTTTTTTTTTTTGACTCACATTCTCCACAAATGCATAATTAAGTCAGGTGCTGTCTCTGTGACGCGCAGCATCACTGTGTTACCCGGTACACCATAATGTTAACTGTGTAAATTTCTTTGAACAAGATTAATTTATGAAGGTCAGTCAAGGTGCCCTTAAGCACGATAATTGCCATAAGCCATATGATGGCTTCTCTCTGTGGCAGACTCCTGCCACTGACCTTGCCAATTGTACCTGAGAATTAGAGTCAAACTTCAGGCCAATGGAAATATGTGCAAGTTCAGTTCTAGTCTTTGGAAAGGTACGTACTTACCTATAAGTTGTATCTTCAGCCTCTGTGGCACATCACAGTTGAAATGATCTGTGTGTAATGGTGGCAACAGTGTCCAGGTGCTTGTTGCAAGCATGGTCTGAGCCTATAACTGGACACTGGTAATTGTCAGGCAATTGTCAGAGGGTATGTTTTGTACTCTCTTTTGTGGAGGCTTTGTGGGTTTAAGCTCTGTGATGTGAGGGACTTTCCCAAGTAATAATAAGCAAACAAAAAAACAAATGAAGACAAAAAAATGAAGCAATAATTAAACCCCAATATTTTTACATATTTGTAATAACTTTGACCTTTTTCCAAAACTGTAATCCTAAATGGCATGCATGCAAAGGAGCCAGGCAAAGGGATTGCAAATTCCAAAATTGCCAAATGATTGCTAAATTTCTAGTACTGATCCCTATCACATCTGGAAAACTCTCATGGGCAAAGTATTCCTGTCTCAGGAGACTCATCCTCCAAACCACAGAAGTCTTGGGTGGAAAACTGGGGTCTCTGCTCCCCAGAGTTCCCTTGTATGTTTGGTTCTTTGTCCCCACCTTCTGCCCTGTGAGGATCAGAGACAGTACCAAGACAGCTGGTTTAAGTTACCATCCCATGTTTTTGGGAAGCCAATAATTGCACCAGGGAATGCCATTAGGTGGGAGTGGCAACAACAGCATTAATGGAAACGGAGAGGTGAGGTGAGGTGAGGTGAGGTGAGGTGAGGTGAGGTGAGGTGAGGTGAGGTGAGGTGAGGTGAGGTGAGAGACAGCAAGTGCTTTCCCAAAAGGAGCTCCACACAGCAATGAGAAAATATTCTGGCAGTTCAAATAAAAATATTGGACTCAGGAAGAGTCCAGTACAGTCCAAAATCACAAGAGAATGGAGAATTTGGGAAACATGGAATCATGCAGATGGAAAATACATTTTGTTTTGATCAGGTGCCCACCAACATGTTTCGGCTGTGGGTGCAAACAACGTAATACAACATTAGCAGATTTCCTTATGCTGCACATAAAAAATAACTTAAATTTATATTTTGGCATGTGATTATCTGCTTGGAAGTCCCCAGTGAGAAATTATGCCTGAATTTCTGCCTCTAGACTTGTAAGTCAGCTGAAGCAAGTGGCTACTGGGAGTCTGCTGGTGGTGGTATGAAAGTCAGTCAAAGATAGTACATGTTAACATGCAGAGTTAAGAGAGATCTTTTCCTTGGTAATGGAGGAGAAAAGTGGCTTCAACATTAAGTGTGTAGAATGCAATCAAACCACATAGAGCTGCCACTCCCTCTTGATAAATAGTCTGAATATCCAGCATGCTGAAGCTTTACTATCCAGTGCATGGAATTAATGTTTTTCCTTTTTCTGCGACACCAGATCCATCCAAAAAAGCTGTTTCTACCTTTGTGTGTATCTTTGAGAAAAACTCTAAAGGGGCAGTCTTGGTATCTAACCTCTCTTTTATGTCTTTTGAGTAGCCTTTAGGTCAGAAACATTGATCTTTGAATTGGAGAGGATGTACGATTAACTCTGCCTGTAGGCAACTGTGTTTATCAGCAGCATATTTTTTCTGTAGGTATGTGTAAAAAGAATACTTCATTTGCCTTCTAAAAGAACCTTACAAATAGAAGGCCTTTCTTAACCTCTTTCAATATGTCTTAACTCTAAACTTAAATACTTATGTAAATATATTTGTAAGAAATATCTCTTTTGTATGAAAGGCTTTCTGGTTTTATAATTCTTGTACATATTTTCCAAGGAGCTGAAACTCTTTAAACAACCACTTCAACATTCTCAGGGCAAAAGTACTCAGTAGTAAGTTATATCAGCTATATTATATTTATCTTGTATAAGTTGCTGAAAATACCTCTGTGATAGAACTGTTTTTACAACTTTACCTCCTCAAAATTTCTATTTGTTTCATCTGCCTGTACTTTTTAAATCTTTTTCCACTTAACTAGAAACTTTAACAGTGTGGCAGGAAAAATGTTTTCCTCTGTTTGCCCAAGGCTGAAATCAAGTCATGTGTGTTTGTGTAGCTAAAAATTGCAAAGAGATACCCAAAGAAACCTTATAATTTTTTTCTCATAACCAGTATTTTAAAATACTTCTTTTTAATTTCAGAAAAAATATTAGTATTTCTAGAGTTTGTCCAAAATTAGTCTTCTATTTCTTTGAAAGATCTGTAAGATGGAAAACCTTACTCTACTAAAATCAACAGAAGTTTTCTGTGTGAAAGCAATGGTGGTAGCATTATGCCCAGAGATCTTAGCCACTGCTAGATTAATGTTCTCTGAATATCAGATCTAAATATCAGACATGGGGGACAGATATATTACTGCATTGCTTCACAAAAAATAGTAACTTTTTTACCTATTGCAATTGCCTTATGTTAGTAGTTTTGTTGATATTTTCCCATAAAAGAAAAAAATAATATGCATTTTAAAATCATCAATGCTCTTAACTAACCTCTTTTATGACAAAGAAAAAATAGGAAGTATGAAAATTGTAGGCAGTTTGAATATTACTCTGAAATGACCTCAAAGGAGTCATTTGCACGTCACTATTTTGGAAAGGAAGTTTTCTTAGTCTGAAACTCTTTTGTTAAGTTCTGAGCTTGAAATTTACCGTTTCTGACACTGTACCACCAGATCTCACCTTCTCTCAAGATATATTTTGGGGATAAATGGGCAGTCACATTCCTTTATTCATCTGTCATCTCATAAAAACAAAGTGCTGTGCCAATGCCACTGTTCTATTTCCAGGACATGTTGTCTCAGCAGGAGACTACCTGTGAGATATGATCTCAAAATACCTTGGTTATTCAGTTTTTCTAAATATTATTTCCTTTACATCAGTAACACAGGCAGGTTTTTCTCTGTCACAGGCAATGGCAGCAGTCCCAGATGCTCTCAACAGCACAGATTGAAAAAGGGCAAATAGTTCAGTCCTCAACAGACTTCCTATCTTTTTTTCTACCTGTAAATCAAACATTTATCTTTATGAATTAAAAGTCGCAAAATTTTCTAGGCCAGCAGTCAATCCTCATATGGGTCTAAAGATCTTGTTCCATTTGAAAAATCATAAAGAAAAGTTAAAAGAGTTTGTTAATCACACTGAATGGAGCATGATGCTTATGTCTATAAGCCACTGTACATTGATTTGATAACTTGACAGTATGATTGGGCTCCATAATACAAGAAATTAGTAAAATTTCAATGTTGCTAAACCTTTTCAATATGTTGCTTTGTTGCTCTTTTTTTTAATGAGACCACTGTAAAAGTCAAACATTTTTGTCTAAAAACTTTCCAAAGACAGAGGATTTGTTTTTATATAACTTTCTGTATTGATCACCAGATATTTCCTAGTAAGATATTAAAACAAATTAGTAAACCAGAACTATAGGGAAGTGAATTGCAGGCTTGTAATTATTCCTAAAAGTTAAGTTAATAAATTAAATTAAAGTAAATTCCATGTAGTGCACTGGCCTTGCCCTAAGCAATGATAAATACCGTATAGGGCTGTCATTCCTGTGGTATTCTGAGATATAAGAATTTTACTTTTTTATAATGGTGCTGTACTGTAACAGAGAAATAAATGAAAAAAATAATTTAGATGTAGTTTCTCAAGCTGCCAATATAATATTTTATGTCTAATTCCAAGTGGACGCCTCTTGTCACAGGGAAACTTCCTCCTTAAGTGGTTATAGAAAGATTTTTAGAAAATATGTTAGAATGTTGTTTAAATTTTCTAAATTTATGGAGAATTTTATCAGCAGCAAAACTCATTAGGTTTTCTCTTCTGCTTATGCCCAGTGTTGACCCTTGTAACAGATTAGCTCTTCTATTATGAAAGGCAAATGCTTATCAGAATTAAAGAGCTTAATTGGCACTTGGAGATTATAGATATATGCATTAATAATGTAAAAAGGGTTATTTTCAGTTTCTCACAGAATCATAAAACCACAATTTGGCACAATAGCTGAGGTTGGAAGTGGGCTGTGGAGGTCATCTGACCCAATCGCCTGTTCAAGCAGGGTCATCTAGAGCAGGGCTGTGCAGGGCCACATCCATACAGCTACTGAATATCTCCAAGGAGGAAGACTTCATCACCTCTCTGGGCAACCTGTGCCATTTTTTTTGGTCATCTATGCAGTGAAAAAGTGTGAAAAGTGCCATTGTCTTTTTTCACTGTGCAGCACTGAAAAGAGCCTGGCTCTGTCTTCTTTACACCCTACTTCAGATATTTGTATACAGGGATGAGTATACAGACACTGAGTCTTTTCATCTCCAATCTGAACAGTCCCAGCTCTCCTAACATTTTGTCATAGAAGAGATGTCCCAGTCTGTTATACATCTTAGTGGCCCTTTGGTGGACTCCCCTGTAGCTCCATATCTCTCTTGTACTGGACACAGTAAACTGTGCCCCAGAACTAAGCACAGTACTTCAGGTGCAACCTCACCAGGCCTGATTAGAGAGGAAGGATCATCTTCCCCGACCTGCTGGCAACCCACATTGCAGCTCAGGATACCATTAGCTCTCTTTGCCACAAGGCCATATTGCTGCCTAATAGTCAGCTTGCCATCCACAGGATTCTCAGGGATTTTTCTGCCAAACTGCTTTCCAGCTAGGCAATGCCCAGCACACTAGTTGTTCAGTAGCAGCTGAACCCCCTCCTACATAGGGATGCATAGCACCTCAAGAAATATGACACACATATGACACAAATACGAAATCTATTAGGTTTCAAAAGAAAGGATTTAAAAAGAATTATGTGGAATCTTCAGTCAAGGTCTCAAACTCAGTCTTGGGCTCCACAGTACAAGAGAAATGTGGAACTCCTGGATCAGGTCCAGTGGAGGGTCATGAGGCTGGAGAATCTCTCTTATGGGAAAGGCTGAGGGAGCTGGGCCTGTTCAGCCTTGAGAAGAGGTGACTGAGGGGGGACCTCACTGATATGTGTAAATATCTAAAGGATGAGTGTCAAGAGGATGGAGCCAGGCTCTTCTCAGTGGTGCCAAAAAACAGGACAAGAGGCAATGGGCAGAAGTTGATACGCAGGAAGTTCCACCTGAACATGAGAAAGAACTTGTTCACTATGCAAGCGATCACACATTGGAACAGATTGATCAGAGAGGTTGTGGAGTGTCCCTCACTGAAGATATTCGAGAGCCATCTGGATCCTGTGCCATGGACTCTAGGATAACCCTGATGACCCACTGTGGTACCTTCCAATCTGACCAATTCTGTGATTCTGTAAAGGCGAATGTCCAGTACTTTCAATAATGTAAAGTAGAATTACCTTGGCAAGATTATTTAGTATCTTCCAGGTGCCTTTTATCTCATCTGTTTTTCCAAGAAAACAGACATTTTAAACCTAACATTATCACATACAGACCTAAACACATAATATTCATATCTTCTTCCCAAAACACATATCAGTCTCTCTCACGAGTGCACTTAAAAACAAATTAAAACCACACTTTATTTAGATCACAGGAGCAGTCTGGCTCAGTTCACATGGGAACCATTTTCCTACTGAACTTGCTCTGCATTGGCTAAATAACCAAGCAAATAACTAGCCCACCGTAAGAACAGTGTGGGAGCTGGCACCGTGCATGCTGGTGGTGTGCCTAAGCTGGGAACCTGCTCAGCCTCTACCTGGCCTCATGAGTTGTTATTCCATGCAGCTGGGAAGAGCTTCAAAAGCAAGGATTTAGAGAGACCTACACTTCAGCAGCTTTCCAAGCAGACGTGGTGCCAAGACATGAGTTCAGGCCTGTAGGTAGGCGAGAGCCCTGAACTAGTGTGTCCTGAATTGCAGGGACTACTTATGTCCCTTAGCATTTGGGTCAGTCCAAGGCATTTCACCCTTTCAGAAAAAGGGGGAGGCCTGTACTATTTGCAAGGCACTCGCATAAACAGACAGACCATCTAAACATCTACTTGAAACACTCTTGGCTTTGAAAGATTAGGATTGTACTTCATATTGGGAAGAGGCAAAAACCTAACTTTCATTAGCAAATGGAAAAAATTTTCTTTTCTTTGCATTACCTGGAACTCTAAACTTCTTGACTGAAGTGCTTTGGCTGCTGAACAACTACATGACACAGCAATGCATATGGCCATAGTTTGATAACTTTAATGCTCTACCTAGAAAACAAAGAAGGGACTTGTTGCACATGCACACATATATAAAGTCATATACATGTTTGTGTCTATTAAATTATTATAATATTTATATGAAATGAATTGGACAAAAAACACTGCAACTCTGCGTGATATCGCTCTGGCCTCATTTTCTGCTCCAAACACACAATAAAGACAACTGCAGCTATGAATACAAGTGCTTAAAGCAAGCTTGTGTAGTTGTAGACAAAAGGAAAACTAGGTGCATGATGGAAATTACAAAAGGTGCTCAGCATTACAGAGATTTCATAATGTATGTTATTAGTACGATGCAAGTTGCAATAACGATAAAGTACCATTAGGTAGGTTAGGAATGGCCTGGTAGATCCAGAGAGTAAGAATTGGCTGGGGATCCCTCTAAAGTTGTTAACACGGAAAGCTTAGGAACTGATTGGGCATCTAAGCTAATTGGATTTTTCTGGTAAAATAATCACTGATAATATAATTAATAATTATGATATTCAGATGTTTGTCCTTATGTCTCAAGCTTAATAACCCAGTGAAGTTAAATAGAAGGCAATGTTTATGGCTTTCAGAGTTACCTTTTCAGATTTTTCTGTAGGCTCATTCAGACCATACTGCATTGCATGTGCTTAGTTCACACTTTCAAGGCCAGCTTCTACCAAAAGGACTAAAGAGCATACCTGTGAAACCTTGTATTATTCCCTCTCCCAAACTGCATTGGCTAGCATAATCTGCCATTGTACATCCTGCTTCTCACTAAATTGTTGTTTTCACAAATAAATACAATGCATATGCTTTAAAGAAATTGTTCTTTTTTATTTTATTTATGCTAAAATACATCCAGCGAAAAAAGTCTGTGCTACAGCAAAGAACATGTAATTGACAATCTTTTCATTTCTAATTCAAACTTTCATTAATATAATAGAATTATACAGTCCCACAGCACATGGATTGGCAATATTCTCTTGTGTATACATTTTACAGATGTACAGTGATCTTGGAAGGAGAAGATGGGGGATGAGACACTGTGCAATGCAGAAACACAGAACCCCGTAACACTGTGAAATTATTGCTGTTACTTTCCAGCATGTTGGAGGTGCTAGTGCTTATTTCTTGTCCTTTTGGCCAAAATGTCACCAGCGACAATTGCTCCTGACAAAATTAATCCTATTGGGCCATATGTTTCCTAATGATCCACAGATGACAGTTTAATAGCAGCTGTTGTAGACCAACAGTATGAAAAATAAACAAAGAATGTATCATCATTAAAAAGCTGAAAGGTTCCTGTAATTACAGATCTCTATCAGAGTACAAAGCCTGGACTATATTGAAAGCAAGATCTTTCCAATATATGGGGAAAAATGATTTGTTGTGACATTTAAAGAAGGTATGCACATATCAGTAACTCTGTAGTAGCTTTCTTAGGTGTGAGAATATCTGTTACATAAATTTCTCTATCCTAGCACTGCGTAAGAAAATATTCTTATGTACAGAAATGACTGGTGAAATTACAATATTACTCAGTATTAAATTTGTACCTTATCAGCTTGACTCTGAACACTCTATACGAGGTTCCCACTGTTGTAACATTTTTTATTTCTGACAAGGTTCTCATGAATTGTACAAATTAGTCATGTGTAACTCAAGCTATCAATTTGCCATGAAACAAGCATAAATTTAATTGTTGATAATTGCATATCAAAGTGAAAATTTTCCCATTAAAAACGTTTTCCTAAACCTTGCTTTCAACTTTGATAGTCACGGCTTTTTTCTTAATGAAGATCATCTTGTGTTTTGAAATCTATTCAATAACAAGATGAATTATAACGGAAATGCCTCCACCCATTTTAGAATAAAATAGCAGAAAAATAACTTTTTCTGGAAAAAAAAGGAACAAATAAAATTATGTAACATATGAAAAGGTATTGTAAGAAAAATTTTTTCAGGGTTTTGGAACTACATGATCTTTAAGGTCCCTTCCAACTCAAGCAATTTTAAACTTAAAGTTCAGTATATCCTGCAGAACATGGCATATGAGTTAATAGTACTTGTTCAATAAAGACTGAACTTTGATAGTGAAAATTTAAGCTTTACTAGGTTGGAAAACCAGCTGAATACATTTAGAGAAAATATCATTATAAGATATAATACAAAGTTCTAAAGATTATAGTATCTTCTGCTTAGCATTTCTGCACACTCTTTTCCTTTCCTTTCACTCTGAACTCACATCTACTAGGTATGATAAAGATTTGTTAAAAAATATGAAAAAATGTCATGTATTCTTTTTTGTCATGATGACTGTCTTTTTTGAATTTATGCTGCTTTGTCACTGTGAAGAGAGGATTTATAATGTTTCCTAGCATTGAGCAATTCTTTTTCCTCATTAGAGGCACCTAAGAGAATTGCAGGGCCAAACTTCCATCGTTCGGTCTGCAAGGACTGTTGGAAGGAGTTGCATTTTTGTATCTGCAGTTTTTTCAGGCACAGCTGAAGTTATTTAAACACCTAACCATTTGATTTACAGATGCAATCACATACCTGCATATACAAGTGATTGTAACTGCAGGTGTTAGATTGGGGACTGTCATTTGAAATTCTTCCTCAAAATGTGCAAAATAATTATCTTGAAATTATGTGTGTGGGTTCATTAAACAAGTAAGCTTTGATCCTTGTATTCTTCCCGTGTGAGAAACTGTTTAAATCCTTAGATAGCCTTCCTGTGGTCTCTGCTCTCATTGCCTTTCCTGCTTCAGTTTTTCTTATATCAAGTATGAACACAGCATCACTTGCTCTGGCACAAGTGCAACATTTATTCTGTGTCAGCTGTGCACCCAGTTCAGTTGCAGACTTCCATGGGCTGGTCCCTTTGTTTTACATACAGAACCCAGGAGCAAAATTAGACACTTAAGTAAAAATCGTGTGAGCCACTCACTCACTCGCTGACGTCCACTCCCTTCCTCTGATCCAGACTTCGGCTGCATCAATGAAGCAATTCCCAGCAACACTGAGGGCTTTATGTAAGGCTTAGCTACTGAGCATGATGGCCACAATCTGGCTTCACATTTTATTATTCCATCTAACAGTCTCTGAATCAAAGATATTTTTTTTCCCTTCTGTCCTTTTAGCTTTTCTATGCCTGCACTTGTAGGAAGATAATCAATACAGATGAGACAAAAAGGTAATGGAAAACCTTGTTCTTCAAATGTTTTGCAGGAGATAAAGTGGCATTACCGGGTCACACAACAATTCTGTGCCCACAGACAGCTATTGTAAGGGTTAATATCGTCTTACCCATATCTGTAAATTTATATACTAACAATTTATAAATTAATAAAAAACAACACGCAGATCACATGTAACGATCTGTAATCTTACAGGAATTATAGAAATCTTCACCTGCTGTGCCTGGGCCCTCTCCTAATATTTCTGTGTTGTCCAGATTGCAGAAGGGCTGTTACAGTGACACACTGTCCCAGTAAGAACTGTATCAATGGCCTCTGCAGTTACTGTTCCTGCTCAAGCCCAAGTGTTCCACTGTTCATGTGGAAAACTCTCTGGCTGGCCTGTAAAGCAAAAAAACCTAAAACACTGAAGACTACATTTTTTATGGACTCCACCAAATGCTGTACGTTGTAATTATATAAACTATTCAAAAAACTGAAGCATAACAAAGTAGATTTTAGAGTTTCATTTAATTATCTTTGGTAATACTTTTATTCTTTCACTTTTACATGAATTTTATCTCCCTTCATTAAGATAATAGATAATATAACCCTCTTCCACAAAAATGGTGTCTAGTTCATTCGATTTAGCCTGGCAGTTTTCCAGATCGTTAAAGATATTTTTCAGTATTAAATATTGGCTATGACACAGTCATCTCTTTGCTATGTCTAGATGAAAGTTAGGAGTATATGTCATATGTTTTTCTTTCATTACTCCCTTACAGGATGCATGTTGGTAAAATTAATTAAAAGGAATTACAAATGCTATTCTTACTTGCCTGGATTCCTGTGAGGACAAAGAATAGTTTGGCCCACGCAATACGGAAAAACTAGTAGAAAATAATAGTAATAACTAAAAAAAAAAAAAAAAAAAAAAAAAAAAAAAAAAAAAAAAAAAAAAAAAAAAAAAAAAAAAAAAAAAAAAAAAAAAAAAAAAAAAAAAAAAAAAAAAAAAAAAAAAAAAAAAAGAGAACTATCAAAAAAAACACCAAACCCCCAAACAAATAAACAAAACAAAACCAAAAAAAATACAACCAACCAAACAAAAAAAAAACACATTAGATTCAACCAAGCAAAAATGCAAACTAACTAGCCAGATTAGCTGGAGGAGGGTAGCTAGAATTAACATCCTTAAGAAAAGGAACATCTCTTGATAATACCAATGTCAGGAGAGCTTTAACAGTGTGTATGAGTGAGGAGGCAGACACTAAAAGTTTAATCTATTCACAGCTTCAGAGCATCTGCTAATCTCCATTGAGAAAGGAGTGGTTTATTCTCTAAGGAGAAATGGCAACCCTACACAGGGCAAAGCTCTGGACACGCAAAGTATATGAAGCAGTGTTTAATACCCATGGGGCTTTAACATGTCTTGTTGCTGATTCCTGAATCATACCACAGGTCATCAACAGTATAATTAGAAAGGTTTCTACTGACATCAGCAGGCTCCAAGCCAGGTCTTAGTGTATGACTGATGATGGCAAACAGACAAGGACTTCATGTCAAGGTACAGATGTTATCTGAGAGGAAAAGGTAGTCTGTTTATTATGATTCCACACAGAAATCTGCAAACATATTTGTGCTTCTTAATATCACAAGATAAGCATAATTACAAAGGAAATTAGAGTAGAATGACAAATGTGGCTTGGGGGTTAGTAGTCATTAACTATGTAGATATTGGCTAGGTTATTGCTGTGGGAGAGAATGATGCCAAATGAGACATTAAAAGGGTGCAAATGCCGAAATTGTCTAGCACCATTTTTCTTAATAATATAAAGAATAATTAGTGGAAAAAAAAACACCTGAAGATAAACTTTGTGGTGGAAAATTAACATTTTTAGGAATCAGGAATTCCTTACTGGAAACCTCTAGCTACCACTTTTTTCAGCTGTTAAAATTATCTTGGAGAAAATGTGATGTTCTCTTTGGCTATGGAAAATTCTGGAAGGGGAAAAAAACAAAAACAAAAACAAAAAAACACCAGATGAGAACCCCTAGAAATTAATTAGTGCCTTTCATCCTTCTCCAGAACATAGCATGCTGTGTGGGAAGGAATCATGATCCAAATGCCACCAACCACTCATATGTGGACTGCAACATGATTTCTGTGGGTTAAATCTTCCCACTGTGTACAGTTCTTGGTACTTCCTACTGTGACATGCAGAGTTTTTTTAAGCCTCTATACAATTCACTTTTATGATTTGGTAAGATAGAGAGCAGGTCTTTTCCAAACATCTTATTGTTGGCCATCATGACTTTCAGAAATTTCATCCTTCATTAAGATTTATAGAGCAAGATAAAGCATGTCAGGGACAAATTAGAACTACAGGAACTTCCTTCTCTTAGATTAACATGTAAAGTGTTTTTTTTTATATTACTAAACACCTTTGGTTGCCAACCCTTAAACAACTCAGCATACCATCCTTCCCTTTTCAGGATATTCCTCTCCCTTTTGTTTATGAAGCAACAAAACTCCTACCAGAGCTGTAAAAAGACAAAATAAGTCTCTTTGCATCTACTGCAGCATGAGAGAGACAAGCCCTTTATTATTTCTGGCTTTTGGAAACACAGGGGTTACATATCTGCCTATGAAATGGCGGCAACATGCAGCAAGAAGGGCAAAAAACTCTTTAGAGCTGTTGTATTTTAGCAGGCTGCAACATAACCTTGGCAAGGGAGGAGACAGAGGGAGCTGCCTGGGACACATGTAATGTTTACCTTCCCGACACAGAAAAATTTTTCCTGGACTGTCATCATGTCTGTGGAATACTTGCCTGGAGGAAACCAATTGGTTTGCACTGCTTCTGTAAGAACAGTAACGCTAGTTTGCCTGTCAGCATCACTGGGGCAAAACAGTCCTACCTCTCCAGATGCAGAACTGAGTCTCAACCTGCTAAATCAGCTTTGGACCAAAATAGAGAGTGGGTAGTGCTGCATGCCATGTAGGAAACAGTAGCTGGATTTAGGGAGAAGAAGGAAGGAGTGGTAAGAGATATTTGCATGAAAAATTCTTCCTGGAAGAAGGTGTCTTCATGAAGAAGTCTAGAAAGTAACCACTCCTTTGTGGGTATCAAAAAGCATGGGGAGGATGCTTCAAATGTCTGAATTGCCATGGCAAGCACATGAGGCTACACTCCCCCTCAAACACTCCTAGGCAGGACAGGCTGACAGTATTATGCCTACAAGTGTGAAAATACACTCCACCATGTTTCACAGTATTACTGGAACTCATGCACATATTTAATGACTGACACAGTACAATGTTGCCAGCATTGACCACATTTTCCATTCCTAAGAGAAAGGTGTTGTGGTTAAGCACCAGAGTTCTTGTGAGACCAAGCAACACACCTGTCTTATTGTTAAAAGTGCTGGTGAAAATATAACCCCCTCTTTCAATCTGTTTGAGGAAACTGTTTATTCGGTTATATGACAAACACAGTAACATCTTTCTCCACCAGCATTTCAAATCAGATCTAAAAAACCCCTTCAAAAAATAAAATGAAGATTAAAAAGGACCTGGTTCTCCAGAAACAACCTAGATGTTTTTCTAGACGCTTTTCCTTTGTTCACAGTACAAGAGAGCCAAAGAAGTGTTTTACCAAGCATTCAGGCAAAAAGGGAAAGAAGGTAGGATTTTCTGATGGACAAATGTATGTGTTTCAGCTTGGAGTGGCTGCAGGGAGAATTCCTCTCTGCTTTTCAGTGAGTGACTGATCTGTCTGTGACAGGAAAGTTAGTTGTAAGAGGCAAATACTTGTGACACAGTGCAAAAGAATTGTTTGGATTCCTTTTCTCTTACAGAACTTTCAACTAAGACTGTACCCTTTGCATTGCAGTGCAGGATAGGAACTAACCACCCAAAAGAGCTGCCAGAGAAGTAGTTCTTCAGTGTGAGAAGAAATGTGTGGATCTTTTATTTCATACTGAATTTAGAGATCAATCTTTTTTTGACCAAATACCTCGTTGTCAATGAAACTTACATATGGCTTTAGAGGAGATCTTCTTTCTTCACTGTATTTCTTTCTTCACCTAGATCTGAGAGTTTTGATGACACCTAATCAAGTAAAAAGGAAATTGGAAAAATTACAGGGTAGAGAAAATGGTAAAGGTAGTTACCATTTGGTAGAGGTAGAGAGAGAGATAACTGACCATTTGCTACCAAAAGAAAATGGTTCAGCAAGATTAAAAAGCACTGGAAGCAACACTGATGGCAATGTAATTACTGAAAATGAAAATGATTATGATTTTTATTGGCCTGAAGAAGAATTGCATGGTAATAGCACTGCAGCTGGTGAATCTCAAAAGGCAAATAAGGAAAAAAAGCATGAGGTGTTGCCAAATGACCATCCTGGCAGCCATGGTATAGTTGGTTAGAGTGGGGATGCACTTTCCAAGAGACTTCCCTATGGGATGCTTTGCTTGCCCCTTCAGCCTTATGGCTCTGGAAAAGGACATGGGCACAAAAGAAATCATTTTAGTTTTTAACACTGTAAACATTCTTTTTCTCCCTTTCCTGCTCCATTTCCCTTAGACATTCATGGTCCCTGGCTGCAGTGGGATCACAGAAGACAGAAAGGCAAGCTGAGGATGCCACTGGCAATGGGCAGCTGCATGGTGCTCTGGTTGACAGTGCCCTAGCTCTTACCAGATGTCAGCTCTGGTCTGATCTGCTGGGAGCAAACCTCTTCTTTCCTAAGTGCCTGCTGTCCTTACTGCCATTTGCCTGCTGGTGCGTGGAGACAGATCACTTCTGCAGGCAGGGCCTGTCTTCCTCTCCGTCTGTTTGCACACTGAGAAACAGGAGGAGAGCCTGATTTCAGTCTAATCTGACTTTACAGCACTCCATCACTTAAGACAACCCACTGTAAGTGTCTTTTCCATTGGAACTGGTATGCATCAGTAAAGCGTGGAATTCCATAGATTTTAGCCCATCGGGATGTAAGCTTGTACACAAAGGGATAGCAAAGGAGAGATAATATTGAATATTTCCATGTTTTATTTCTCTATTTTACCTTAATTTGAAATAAAGTAGTCTTCATTTTAAAGCTGTTTTTTCGTTGCAAAAAGAGTGGAAAGCGCTGATGAAAACAGTTGTTAGAGAAAGATTTTCTGTTGGGAAAATGGAGGCAATGTAAATCAATATATCTCCAGAGAAAGATCAATTTTTATGGAATTTTCTCATCATGATAATCTAAATTAAATACTTTATGTTTACCTTAATTTCTGCATTGAGTTAGACCAGCATTGTGCATGATAGCTCTTGCAGCCAGAAAATACTCCTTTTTATTCTCCCCAGTGAGCCGAGCTTTTTGTTTGATCTGCATCTCCCTCGTACACCAAAGTTTCCCACTGATGATAACTTTCTCTGATGAATCCCTAGAGTTTGATCTAAGAGATGGGAATGGTAGAGAGAGGAAACTAAGAACCACACAGAAAATAGGCATTGAAGAAATCTAGGCATAGTGATATCAAGGCCAAGCTGAGCTAGATGCACTGCTATTGCCAGTTCCTTTTGACTTTAGGTAATTTAATTCTGAAAAAGCTCTTAAATTTTGATTGCTTGTTCTGAATTTGGTTTGGATTTAGGCATAGTCATATTTTGCTTAGATGTATTCTCCCTCTAAGAGAGGACTCAACAATGACTGAGAGGGAGAATAAGGTCTGCAAATTGTATGGTGAGAAGGGCAAGGAACTCAGCATGGCAAAGCCCTGATCAAGCACAGAAGGTCACAGAAAGAAAGAGAAAACATGAAAGTACAGAACTTGGTTGGTTTCAGTGGAAATTTAATTGCAATTTTCTTTCAAACTCTGTCACACTTTGAAATGGGTTTATGTAAGTTCAGCCTACCAACACCACTGTCCTTCTTGGGGAAGCTTCCTACAGTGATATTTGTGACACTAGTGCAGTGGTGTCAGATTAGAGACAGCTACTGAAATCCTCTGTCAACTGATCCTAGTGTGGCTTTCCTTAAGGGTTCATCATGGGTGAGGAAGGAGACTTTGGGTGGAAAGGCATCATCGCTTGCAGGAGCTGTGCAGACAACCTCTTCTGGCAAAAGAGGTGGGACAAACCATGTCTGAAAAGGTGCAGTCCTCGTGGTGTGTCATGACCATCTAATTACCTCCATGGTTCTGTACCATCTAAGTCAGCTAGCACCTGCTTGGAGGCTGAGGCTGCCAGAGTGAAGTAGAGGCTGTCAGCGATTTTCAGGCAAGGAGATTGCTGCTACTTTGGGAAAATCTGTACTTCTTTTCCTGTGTCACAATATGCTGCCATATATAATTTCTCTGTCATAATTATGAATAATTCCTAAATTATGCTCTCTCCTACTATATATTTCTCTAATACATTTCTTATTTAAACTTTAGTTTTATGATGTGCTTTTCCTCTGTTGTAATTAGAAAATGTGATAAAGCTATGCAACAAAGTGAAGAAACAGGCCTTCCCTAATGAAAACTTGCAAAGGCTACTTTATGACAGAGACAGTTTGAGAAGTGATAAAATAATAATGCAAGTTCTTTCTTTTTTGGCGGGCCAGATTTACCAGTATACCCCAGACACATCACTCCTCGCCAGCCATACAAAACAGCTGTAAACCTGGATTAACCAGGCTGTTAAACTGAGTTTACAGCTGCTTTGCATCACTAGAATGGCTCAAAGCAGGCAGCACATACCAGTGAATACGGGCATAATTGTACACTAATGAACGATGAAGTAGTTTAGGATGCAGTATTCACTTTGGCAGAATGAAAAAGAAATCTTTATAGAAAGCAAGATACGTTAGAATTTATCCTGGCTTTGCTCAAGGGGAAGAATTCATCCTCTTTTATTCTGAATGGATTATAATTAAGAAAAGCATCAGAGACAAATTATTCAAGGTTAGAAATTTAAAAGAGCTTTAAGAATACATCCACTCTTTCCAGATCTGTTAGTGCCTGTTCAGGCTGGAGTTACAACAAGAGAAACTCATAGTTTAATTATAAGATAATGGTCAAAAAACCCGCTTAGATAAGCATGTATTTCCAATAGGGAAGAAAAATCATTACAGAAAACAAGATTAAAAGTTAATGTTGGAAATCTCATTGTCTGTGTATAACTTCATTAATGCTGGATAACTACTGTATAATTAGCAAGGTGTTCTTTGTAGAAATCTGTTAAAACAGTTGAAATGAAGTCTACCTAGATGTCTGCTTAGTCTGTAGTTACCTTAAAAAGAATGAAGCTCAAATTATTTTTCAGTGCTTTAAGACATTGTTTTTCTTCTGTAAATAAAGCTTACAGCCTTAAGGCATTTGCCTTGCTGGGAATACAATAGTCTCTGATATAATTTGACAAACATAGAAAACATAAAAACTCCAGGTGACTGGTTCTCGTTTGTATATGCAATGAATCATGCTTAAATTACAGGGAAAAGCTGGGTCAGGAGACCCCATGAACAGAGTAAAACATTTTCCTCTTCACACTCCCAGGCGTTGCACCAACAGCACAGTGGAGATCTGGGCCCTCCAGAGTGAAGACTCATGCATCACTCATCCCTCCAGGTCACTCCTGAAGCCTAGAGAGACCTGGCCTTCCAACTTGACTTACCTTTGCAGTTCTGTCTTCCAAAATTGATTGCCAAACCATAGTTTTCAGTTAAGCGGAATTGAGCCTATTTTGCCTGGGCTAGCCACGGACTGCCTGTGGGTACATTCATTGAGCCACAGGCAGGCAGAGTTAAGCACAGCTCTGCACACTGAGCCTTAGCCCACGCAGACACCTACGGCTGTGCATGAGCCCATTTCCCTGCTCTCAGGAGGCTGGTGATTGGCTAAGGATAAGTGCTGTGCTCACCACAAATACATGGCTCCCCCTCCACTTCCAAGGAACATCCTGCTGGACCAGAGCACGAACACTGAGATGATGTTTTCCTGCAAAATACCATGCAAAATACTGGTAAAATATTACGTTCATTTTGAAAACACATTATCCCAAGAGGGACAAAAAATATTAGTTTAAAGAAAAAGCAGGAAAATCTAGTTTTCAGGCTGCAAGATATTTAACCTTTTTCATTCCTGAGTGCTGAGCATCCCACACACTTGAAGTGATAATAGTAACAGCAGTAACAATATTAAGAGGAAATAAAAAAGTTGAGCTCAACACAAAATACTTAGGACGTATTCTAAAAATTATGCACCTAAAAGGTACAAATGAGGAAATCATACTTAACCAACAGGAATAGAAAAAAAGATGAAATCCTCAAGGGGGAAAAAAAAAAAGAAAAAAAGGGAAAAAAATATTCAGAAAAGCCTTTTGTTGCTGAAACTACAGAAGCAAATGATGAATCAGATTGTGGCATGTCATTACAAGGAAATGTCTCTTCCCTATGAAAATGGCCTTTAGCCACCTCAAAAATAAAATTTTCAGGTTGAATTTCATGGGGATCTCACTTATTGGGAAAAATAGCACACTCACAAAAAATAAGTTTCCTGGGCCAACATAAAACCTTTTAATAAAAGTAATTAGTCATACAAGCAAAAAGCTTGTGGTCACATTCATAAATGATAATATTCACATAATATTAAAATAATAATATAAGATAGTTGTTTAAAGACATTCACTACTACTGCTTTCCTTTTTTAGGCAGCCCAAGGCATATTTTTTTGTATTAAATCTCGTCAAGTCCAAATGGAAAGATACTGTTAACAAATATATGCAATTCTTTGACTGCAAATAATATTTTCTTGGTTAGGAAGTCTGCAAAGCTGCATCCATATTGTTGCTTGTCCTTACAGACCAGACTCTCAGAGGACATAAAATTTTTTCGCCACCTTAATCACAAAGGAAGCAGCCCAGATTACTTCCAGGGAGGATCTGGACTCTCATTTATTGTGACTATCTGTCTCTTCTAGTGCTTCATTATTGTCTGCATGGATGAGTAGATTAAGTGGGCATCTCTGTCTGGGAGGATAAATATACTTGTATCTGATATCTCTGAGGAAGGGTGAATGTTTTTCTGGACACTTGCTCCCAGAGACTGGATTAGTTTATGGAGGAGTTTTCTCATTCTCATTTTGGGGGCAGTTAACTCTTGCATCAGACTGCAGGTGTTTTGGAAGTTCAGCACTGAAATATTTCAGGCTCTATGTCTCTGTTGGGGTCAAGATGGCTCAAGGTGGACCTTACACTTATATAAAATAACTTGGAGGACATTAGCTCTGAGTATACAGGACAACAATCAACTATTCCTTCCCTGGGTTTAGGGAGAAATTTCAACTTCAAAGAAGTTTTGCATGCTTCCATCATGTGCAAGTGTAAAT
>NW_020955610.1:354197-363263 GCF_003031625.1 Empidonax traillii | reverse complement strand
AAAAAAAAAAAAAAAAAAAAAAAAAAAAAAAAAAAAAAAAAAAAAAAAAAAAAAAAAAAAAAAAAAAAAAAAATATTCATGTCCCACACTTCTGTACAGCAAAATCTAGTGGATGGAAACAAGAAACTGCATGAGACTCCTCTAAAAGAAGCACTAGTGCTCAGCCAAACAGAGACTAATTGTAGGCAAACTGGAAAGCCCACATGTGAGCCCAGGAACACACCAAACTTACTGGCAAGAGAAAGTCCTATCAGATTCCTTAGAACATATTCTTTCTCAAGAAGAAAAAAAGAAAAAAAAAATCAATACCACAGATTTAATTCAAAGCACTGATAGAAAATCTACTGTGAGTAGAGGCAAATAGATATTTAGCCCAAAACCCAAAGGTCAGACAAGGCAGATTACTGATCTTCCCCTTTCTAGACTTGCTTGGTTTCTACATTCCTTTAAACATGAAGCTTTAAGCTGTACAAGGTGATTTTGCCAAGACCAAGCCTGAAAATTATCTCTGTCAGACACAGTTGAATGTGTTGTTTTTTCCACACCAATGATATGTCTGATTTTCAACTAAATATTATTTCTTACAATGAGTGGTAAAGTAAACGAAATTATGAATATGTTATTTTATCATGTAGAAGAAGAAAAGCATGTCTTACTCTGTTTTTCTATAATCTTGCTTAAAGGTTACCTTTTGTTGGACATTATGTATGAAGAAGTTAGGTAAAAGTTTGAGGTTTTTTGCTTTCTTCATTTAAAATTGGGATAAATTATTTTCTTTAAAAAAATCTATTATCTAATAATTCAGCTTGTATTCAAAAAATCAGTTGCCAATCTAATATAGTTTCTGACAAACTCAAGCAGGTAGACTAACTTCACTGAAAAGATTTTTCCTCATGAATTAAACTTTCTAAATGTTTCAGATATGTCAATCCTCAAAAAATCCCCGCTTTTGCATTATGAACTTTTATCCATATGTTCTGAAATTTAGATACACCTTAGGAGGGAAAGTCCTCTTGAATTGCTATGCTAAACACTGCATAATGAGACAAAAAATGTTTGGGTTGGGTTTTGTTGCAGAGACAACATTAATATTCTTAGTTCATGGCAGGGGGGGAGGAAGAGTGAGAGAAATTATCACTTTTAAAAACTATTTATTGGTATTTAAAGTATGATTTATTAAAAGACATAATGATGGGTTGTATCACATTACAGATGTAATCTATGGAGTTTGGAATATCATATTTATCAGCAAATATTTGAGAGCATTACCATTACATCCAAGTGAGCTCTGATAGAGCAATACATCCATGTTTTCTACATATTCTCTACAAGTATGCATCTGTGTTTGGACAAGCATATGGGTATATGTGTCTATAAACAACTCTACACTGAAAAAATAAAAGAAATGTACCAAATAGTGAGAAATATTTGCAAAAAAATAATAGCCAGTACATGTGTTTCTCACTTAGACAACCTGGAGACCATTGGAGAAATTGGGTTTCTTCACAGGTTTCTGCTTTGTTTTTTCTTCAGGGCACAGGATGGAGACCTGTCTCCTCTTACTCTAACAGTTGGTAGCAGAGATCTCATGTCCCTGGTCACTGGGTCCCTAATGCTGATAAACCACAGCATAGTAATTGTGATACCCTCTATGGTTATCATGTCCCGGGCACAGCTGTGGGGACAGGGAGCAATGCCAAAAGCCACAAAAATAGGCCATAAAATAGCCTTTTAGGAGTTATATGCTTCAAAACTTAAGCTTGACTATCAGTCTCAAAATTGCAAAATTCTCTGGTTTAGGCCTTTTTAGGGCTAGAAGTGAGTTCCGGGTCTCTTTAGTATTATTCCCTTCCTGTCATAGCAACTATCCACTTCCATTTCTGTAGGTCTGCAGACTACACAACTCTCACATATATGAGATCTGACAGTTTTTCAGGACTCTTTCTTAGTCTTCTGGCACTAGGACCACTATATCTTTAGGGAGAAATATGAGTGTTTCTTTAGGAAAGGAAATAAATATGTGGCGGGTTAGACTGTAACAAAGAGGAAAAAAAGACATCAGTTTGAAACTGCTCAAAAGTTTGGGTGTTGAATGAAGCTTCTGGAGAAGAGTGTAGCAGGCAAATAAACAACTTGAAACTAGTATATTTATTGCATATTTAACCACAAAGATCTCACCTACTGGACTTCTTAGGGACAGATGAAATCACATAACACATACATTAGAAATGTGTGTAGAAATGTGTATTCACATTTCTATCAAAGAACAGTGGAAATTTTCCACTATTTTGTCTTTCTGTGTTACAGCAAAAGACAACAGAAAGATGAGCCAATCAATCACAGCTTATACACTCACACTCCTAAGGCTTGCAGGATGTTCTGTAATTTGTGATTTGACCTCTTGGTACCTTCCTCTTGCTGAGGTTCTCACAGAAAAAAAATTATGTGCCAATGAAGAGCGACACAAGATTCATCTTGTTTGACTGGCTAGGTCACAATGACAATTTGGGTTAGTCTATAGCCATATGTGATGGCTGGGAAAGATATAGTGAGGTTCTGTGAAATTACTTCTTACAGACATCACCCAGAAAGACAAAACACATCTAAGTCTATCAGACAGAGTATCGGGTGATCCATAATACAGTAGCAAGCAAAACAACATAAATATCTTGGATTAAAGAAAACAAAAACCAATCTGAGTCGCAACTGGTAACACCCTGCACTGCAATTGTGCCCACTGCACTGCTGCAGTAAAGGCAACCCTTTTGGTGTTATAAAACTAGTGCCATAATTTCTACATTGCTACCACTTGGCTGCCAGAAAATGAATGGTCAAATTCAGCAGCAAGGACAGACTGACCTTGGGCCTGGCTAGTTCTTCATTCCTCAGTGGGTGTGCTGAGCTCCCTGGCTGGTGCTGGTTTGGCCTGCAAAGTGCTGCAATGTCCTCTGGGGAGATGAATCAATTCACTCACCACTGGCCCAGGATCAAGAGTTGGGAGCACATGTTCGTGCACCTGTTCGCTCAGCATCCTCTGCAGCTGCATCTTCTACTAGCTCATTATTGTCACTCCAGCAACCATTTGCTATACCCAGCATGGCCAGCATGGACCTATGGTCCCTTGGGTACCAGCTTCTTGCCAGGGAAACTTAGAGGCACTCTAAAGCTATGGTAGTTCACCAATAATAATAACTTTCATGGTGTTGTACAAGCCTGAGACCTGGATCGCTAGAGATATTTGCCTACACATTAGGAAGGCAGCAGTGGGAATCACAGGAGGATATCTGCTCTTCCAATCAGGCCACCTATGCTCTTCCTATCAGTTCATAAATTTATATACGGGATACAACTGTATGTAACAAGGAGTCCTGCTGTATCCACCAGCAGTGCACTGCCCTCACGCACACACACAGTCACCTCACTCGCTGCTCGGCTATTTACTTCTGATTTATGGTCTACTGGCAATCCACATGGACTGGGATTGAAAATGTAGCAGAGAGTGAATCAATTATAGAGCACTAGATTGATAGGCCACCTACTGTATTTAAAAATAATTGAACTGTGAAATGATTAAGTAAACTGAGAATTTCTGTAAGTTCGAGTGTTAGGTAATTATAAATGGCAATTGTGTAAGGACAAAGGTATATTAAGCAGCAATGACAAGAATTAATGTTAAATGTCTGGTACTTCAGAAATCTGTTTTTAATTTCAGTATGTATGAGTTCTCATCAAACTGATGAATCCAAAACAGATATGAATCTTCAAGAAGAAAGAGTTAAAATATTGTCAAATGTTTTAGAAAAATGTATTAATTTATGAGGAAACAATACTGAAAATCAGGCTAATAATGAAATAAAACTAAGTAAGAAATAAGCATAAATGGGAAATTGCAAATATCAAGGAAAATATTTTTGCTAAAATAGTTGTTTGATAGATATGAAGAATTATATGGAAAAACATATTCAGTGCATTATTTTTAGAAATACTTTTTTAATAATACAAGATGGGGCAAGGAAGATAATTCATACAACAACCTTTCCTGAAATCAGTGATTCTGGTCACATTAAGAAGAAAAATTACCACAGCATTTTAAGCAGAAAAAAATAATTAGCAAAGCTCAAATGATCTTTAACTGTAACAAAGGACTGAGTACCGAAGTCACAAATATACACTGACAAAAAAGTGAATACACAGTCAATATGACCACAGGCCTAAGTATTTTGTTCTCCTTTGTATTTCATCAAATAAAATGGGTGACATTTCTAACTCTCAGACACATTTACTATACCATGAGGGATATGGAAGAAGTCTCCCAAAGGTTACCTCAAGAAAAACTAGGTAATTACACTTCCTTAATAACAACAAAACCTTGGTCATTAATGAGAGACACTCTAGTATCTCAGGGACATGGAAAATGGAAAATACGGAAAAATCTTATCAGGGTATCTATTAGACAAAGTGTTTGTATTCAATAATGTCAACAACAGGCTTCCCATCTGTGTGCTTCAGGAGGAAGTGAAAATTAGTGAAATTAATTTTTGCCAAGACAGAGTTACTCTTCAGTTCCCTCTGCTGTCACTGTGGAGAGACAGACTGCAACAAGATATTCGTGGTTCCCCAGCCTCTTACCCCTGTACCCTATGCTGGTGCTAAGGATATCTCAGGGACATGGCAAAGATAATAGTGTCCTTCTGATGCCACTCTTTCACCCTCTGCCTCCCAAACACTGTTCATCACTTGGCCCAGTGCAGATGGTCCCATGATAAGCCTGATAAGCCTCCTCATCTTATCTCAGGATGAAGCTTTTTTAACAGTATCTCTAGCCAAAGAGTCACCACTTGACAATATCACAAGAGTCTTACTGACCAGCTTGAGAACAGAGCTAGCCAAACTCAGAGCTTTGTATTTATTGAAAACAGTAATATTTTGAACAAAAAATACTGAAATGAGTTACAGAAGTAACACTGGTGTGGTATAGATTTCCATTAAAAATTACCTGAACCTCATGCCCTTTCAAAAAATTATCTGTTTTCTTTTTTTCATGTTTACATTGATCTAATAGAGTTTTGTAACATCAATATTGGGAGCTCACTGGAATTATGTTTATTTTATAGTTAAATTATCAAAAGACTTCATTAATAATTATTTACCATCTTCTTTTCAGGTTCAAAATATCTTCTACCTCAGTTGTCTTGATAGCTTGTGTGGTAACCAAAGCTTTTTCCTAAGAAAAACCTTTTCTGGGATAATTTCCTAATAATCTGTTAAAACTTAATTTATCCTGTCAAGTAATTATTCACAGAAGTAGTATCATGAAGTCAATGTGACTATGGGCATGATCAAGAAGAGCAATGATGATCACATATGGGCCACATCTCCCAAGTTATTTGAAAGAGCCTGACATCTGGTATGCAGAATCCTTTCATCAGCTACCAAGTTCAGCAGGAGCTGAAGGGCTTCAGCAGCAGTAGAGGCACTCAGCATCTCCCAGGATCAGCCCTCCCAGATCCAGAAGGAGTCAATTATCTCTTGATTTACCTGGAAGAGGTTCTTTAACCCTCCCTTACAACAAAATCCTAGAAGTACAGTAGATTGTGAAAAAAAATCTGTATGAGTATATCATGTAGAATAGTGTAAACTGACAAGTTTCGGGGTGGGTTGGGAACCACCTAGAAAAAAACACACAGGAGAATGGATTGCTTCTCCAACTTCAGAAAACCCACTGTGTAGCCTGGGAATGGTCTGTACAGTTCCCTGACACGGTGTTATTTAAAAAAAAAAAAAAAAAACAGGAGAAAGCTCCTCTTAGTCATTTGAACAGTTTTTATGGTATCATTAGAATATACCTTTGGAGCAGAAATCTCACTGTGAAAGTACATAACACTATTCTCTAGTAATTTTTTATTGTTTTCATCTGCTGTGCATTTTTTACCATATATTACTTATGCTTTTTTTCCCCATCAATGCATTACAATGGTAAAGGATGATCTCTACAGCACAACCAACAGCCCATGCAAAATTTTGTAGAAGCAGATTTTGGTGTGCATTGGAGGAAGAATGGAGGCATCACAGATGTCAGAATGTGATTGGTCTTCATTTTCTCTCTTAAAAAAATTCAAATACCCTTACTGTCTAGCATGATAATTTGTTTAGTGTAATGTGCATTTAGTAATGATAACAAGGGAGAAATGCTTAACCTAAGGTACTGTACTTTGCACTCAAATGAATTGCCTCTTTAACATGTGCTTGTATAAACTGAGAATTTTAACTCTCAGTCCCTGCGAACTGCTCCTCTGATATTGTGTCTGTATGAGAGGAAAGCTTTTAGGACATCCCTAGGAAACTAATCCCCAGGAGGGCTGAAATTCAGAAGAGGCTAAAAAGTCTGCACCTTTGATCCACTCTCGATACAGTAAAGCCAGACGGGATTATGCCAAAGCCTTTAACAAAAATACTTGGGCAATTTTAAACCCAGAGCTATCTGCAATCTTTAGAATCCTGGATCCTTTTCATTACGTCTTCTTTTGTAATATTTCTAACTTTTACCTCTTTCATATGCAAATAAGTTTGCAAGGATGACAGAAGTAAATGTCACTGAAAGTCTGTGTAGTCTTCATGCTCTGTCATGTAGCAAACACTGCTGAATTATGTCAAAGTAAGGGTTAATTTAAGGAAAAGAAGTGCTCTTACCTTTGGTTCTTTCCCTAAAATTATTGATTTACTGCGAATTTTAAAGGTTATAACCAATGATTTGTACATATACTGCTTAAAATCATTTTTCAAGGCAAGGAAATTTATGTATCCAAAAATGCCTTGAAAAATCTCTTAATTAGGTTCATTTCTATAAGTTTGATTCACTCACATAGCTGCACACTACAATGCATAATTTGTTATTTATTGACAGTCAGATCAGTGTCTGTGCAATAGTATCGAAATCATACCTGCTGAAGAGCAAGTTAATGCAGCAGAGCAACTCACCTCTGGTAAGATTAGAAACACTGCTAATTACCAGAACTATATTTTGACTAGCAGCAATACAGGAATCTTTTGAAAAAAAACCCTGTCTTTCTGGTGAGAGAGACCACTATGTCATTTCATTTCATTTGAAGAGGTTTTAAAAGACAGTCTTTGTTCTGAGTAGGTGGTGACAGTACTGCAGAATTTCACAGTATGACTTGTGATAAGTGTGGCAGCAAAGGCAAAGACTGATTAATAGATAAGGAACCTCAGCACCTATTATTACTGTTCTTCCAAGAAGTAGGATTTCCTTAAATCAATTACATATTTCAAGGGGTTTTAGTCAGTATTCAAAAAATTGTATTTAGAATGTAACAGATCAAAATCTACAGACACTGCCCTGGAGATTCTGATTAATATTATGGAAATTGGCTGTGAATGTCTAAAGAAATACTTTTTTAGTTCTCACTGTCACCATAGAAATGAAAAGTCAAGCCTAACTTAGCACTTCAACTTCCTGTCATAATTATTTTTCTTTGTCCATATTTAAATACCTCTGATTTGGCTTTTCTGAAGGGATCAGAAGATTTTTTTGAACAGTCATCCCTTGAGATGGATATTTCAAAGAAAAGCTTTCCACAGCTTCCAGGAACCATGTCATACAGGTAGCGAAGGGAGCTGACCTGATGTCCATTTCATATTTTACTAGTGAAGTTCTGCTGTAAGATCAGTCTCATTTGGAGACAGCCCTAAGTGATTTTGCTTTTCTGTGCAGGTCAATGGATAACTAAATGTCTGTGAAATGGTACCACGGCAGCAAGGTAATACCCCTATATTTCCTTTAATGACAGTTTTTGTTTTTCACTACCACTCTACCCCATTAATCCTACTCTGAGAACTGAAAAATGAGGTTCCATATATCCATGTAATGGATAGCATGTGTTTTCAAGGTCTCTTCTGTATCCAAGTCTGCCTAACTCTTGAAGAGCCATTACCAAAGTTCCTGAATTGTTTCTCATCATGATATAAAGCACTTTATACTTCAGTGAATTCCTGATAAGGTTTGCTCTCCACCTTTCACATGCCACCCGCAATGTCCAGTGTTCCCATGCAGTGTCTGCTGAGTGACATAGCACGAAGTCAGCTTGCTCTGCACTTGCAAGTTGTAACAGGGAAAAACTCATGCACAGATCTTACTCCTACTGGAGTACAAAGGAAGTAGAATTTATTTTAGCAAGATTATAGCGCTAGTAGACAGAGCCACGTTTCTTCTCAGAAGGAATCAAGCCCATTTTCAACATAGAGCTCAGAGCCTGTGCTCTGTCTCACTGCCCATCCAGCTCAGGACTGAGCCTGGATTTTGGACTAGTGTGGGCCAGGTTGGATGATCTAGAGTTGTTCTGCTCAAACTCACTTGAAATCTCTGTTGGGAGACCTTGCTTTAATGGCACTGCAATCCAGCACTCCTTGCTTCAGAGCTTCCCACTGTTCCTGGGAGTAGCTTGAAGGAGCCTCAGAGCACTGCTGCTAGCAAGCCCTCCCCTTCCATCCACAGCTGATCCTTCACTCCATAAATGTCTGCAAAGTAATCTCAGAGTGTGGTGGAAAAGGGGTTTGTAGCGAGCTGGACACAGACGTGGCATCCACTGTGAGGTGGGATTTGCCAGGCATCTTTGGCTTAGATGAAACACCAGCATCTTTTCCTTCTGTGCAGGCTGTCTGCATGCTTGCTTTTACAGTCTGTTCTGAAGTTATTCAAGGTTTTTACTTCCTCCTCACCCTTTAATTTTATATGAGTAGGGGATTTTTGGCATCAAGTCTTTGACCTTTGTTTCTATGAGCATGCCATTCATGTTTACTTCTGAAACCCTCGCCTGGACTTGTTTAGAGGAGTAAGTAACAAATCAGATAAAGTCTGTGTGACAGGGTAAAAGCGAGTAAATCACTTTCAGAGCATAAATCAGCCTCCTGCAGCTTGTCCTTGCAGAGGTTAAAGACAAAGTGACAAGCAAAGAGGACGAAGATCAAGGAATAGAATAGCTAAGCTGTCTTGCAAGGAAAGATGTTTGGTAATTAATCACCAGTAGCAGGGTCTGATATGTAAACACC
>NW_020955610.1:337130-353903 GCF_003031625.1 Empidonax traillii | reverse complement strand
CATGTTTACTTCTGAAACCCTCGCCTGGACTTGTTTAGAGGAGTAAGTAACAAATCAGATAAAGTCTGTGTGACAGGGTAAAAGCGAGTAAATCACTTTCAGAGCATAAATCAGCCTCCTGCAGCTTGTCCTTGCAGAGGTTAAAGACAAAGTGACAAGCAAAGAGGACGAAGATCAAGGAATAGAATAGCTAAGCTGTCTTGCAAGGAGTTTATAATCTGTTTGGTAATTAATCACCAGTAGCAGGGTCTGATATGTAAACACCTGCAAAAAGTACTATTCCTCAACCTTTTGTCCAAACAGAACAAAATACAGAAGTATCTCAGCTCCAAGGAGATGAGCAGGGGTCTTGATCGCAACATACCAGTTGGGATAATTCAGATGAAAGTTTTTACACTGATAGGTTTTTATCTGTGAATAGCAGGAGATGGGAAACTTGAAGCTCCTTTTGCCCCTTTTTGTTTTTTTGTTTGTTTATTTATTTGGTTGTTTTAACTATTCTCTTATAAAAATTCTTATTATCCTACAAAATATTACTTACCATCCATTAATGTACTTTCCTGGCATAAAATATTTTCAGAAGGAAAATAGTTCATGGTGAATAAGGAAATGCTAATTTTAGGCTCTCAGTTAGGGGCAGGTTACCTAGGCATATCCCAGCCAGGAATTAAACATTGCCCTCAATCCTGGCACATGGCATAGTCATTTTATGCTCCAACAACCTAAAACAGACTTCAAACTTAATTCATCCAACTTCAAAGAAGCACTGCAGGCTTTGCAGTGTTTCCATTTCAGCTTCTATGATACAAGACCCCCAGCTAATGGCAGTGTGGGGGACCCCGGCAGGAGTCTGCAGCACACACCAGCTGCTTCAAGCACAGGCTGTGCCAGCTTTCTCCAGCACAGGCCTGAGCAGACTGGTGATCAGAGGACCATGTAACTTGCTCCTTTTGGTCACCACTGAGGACCAGGCACCACCACTCTCAGGCAGAGACAGTTACAGGCTAGAAATGAGTGCTCTTCTCAGGCTTGTTCCTGAAATTATAGACAGTGATGCACATCCAGTGTGTGATGGTCATTGTCACATACATGTGATATACTCAGCCCTTTATAACAATTAAACCACCCAACTGACCCGTTCCTTAATTTATTTAAGTTAGTTTTCTATGCAAATGGTAATTTATTATAACATTCATCAGCTTTTTAGGATTTCCTGCTGTGACCGTTTCTAAAACCTACCAAAGCCACCACTCCTCCATGAAACATTTGTGTCCCCTGCTGGAAGGACAAGAAATGCGAGGAGTGAAAGCTGCTGCAGCAGGTAAAGGACAGCAGCAGGGAGAGGGGAACCTTGAGCTTCCTCCAAAAACACAAGATTGTACTCCAGGCTTTCCCTGGAAAAGTCCTGAGGGAGTCCAAGATGCAGGGATTTGCCAGTCATAATTAACTTCAACTTATGCACTTGGGTGCTCATCTTCGCTGGTCACCCAGAAAAGATAAGATGCTCTTTCAAAACAAGCAAACTGCTTTTTTAAGATCATATCATAGCTGGTGCATTCTCTCTCAGAGCAACTTTGGTCTCGTGCCAGCAGAACAAGTGTTCTTTGTTAAATGCAGCTCTGTGAGCCCCGGTTTTCTATAGCTCCTGCTTTTCCTGTGTGTGTCAAAGTCCAGTGGTAGTCTTGCCTACTGCTGCAGTGTAGATGCACATCCACACATGCTACATTCTAGACCGAGAGAAAGGAAGTACCCTTCCTAAGCAGGAAGACTGTGTTATTACAGGATCCTGGGAACAAGGTTTCATGTCAGTTAAGGACATCCCATTGTTTAATGAGAAAAGCAGGGGCTGTTGATAGTCCACTACATAGAGTTAGAGGGTCAATTTGTAGTAAGTGAATTAATGAAGAACATTATTTTCATTTAATTAATTTCCAAGGAGGAATTATGGCTGAGGAATATAGGAGTCTTTAAATTTCTCAGTATGCAGTTAGGAATGGATTTTTAAAAATCAATAATCTGAGAATGACCAAGAAACATATTTGCAAAAATCAAAACAATGGTTTTAAGAAACAACTCCCAAGAACAAGACAGATTTGACATTACGGAGGTAAATTATCTACTGAGCAAACTGAACTAAAAAAGAGGGGGAAAATGTGAATCTGTGGTGCTTTATAGTCACAAAAAATAGTGTTTAACCCCTTTACAGAAGCAAAAAAGCTTTTTCATGGGTTCTTTCTCTTCAAAATTCACTCTCAGTGTACCTCCAAAGTCTCAATTTCTAATTGAAAATCAGTAGTGACGGTTTTATGAGAACAGAATTGAAGAAGTGAAATTTGATTGAGTGGAAAATACATGTTTCAAAATATATTGGGTTTGGTTTTTTTTAATATTAGGGAGACTTTAAGTTTTGATATACATGGTTCTTTCAATACAATTTAAAAACCCTCAGTACTGCACTTGTCACAACCTAAGTCATTCCTCGTTCTGCAAACAAGATCAGACTTGACATTTCTGGGATTTATAGAGTGACAGGTAGAACACAAACATGTTTTAAGTAAATGTTTTCTTCCATGCAACATAAATGAGTGAAAAAAGGCGCTATCACCTTTTCCCCAAAGATCGCACATAAAACCTGACACGTAAAGTCATAGTTTATTACTCTGCAAAGACCTTCAGAGAGTTTAAATCCACCACTGAAGCTCAAAAGCAAAACCACTGTGGACACCAGGATGCTAGCCTGGATGGTCAGTTGGTGCCCACACCAAGTACCTAGGGACCCTGCTGATGTTAGTCCTTCAGACCTCAGGGTATGAACAGGGTTGGCTCTGTCCAGCATCTCAGGCAAGCTGGAGAGGGTCCTGTTTTCTGACACCTCACTGAAATCCTATATGTTCCCCTGATCATTTGTATGGTGCTCATTGACACATCCTCTAGAGCCCTCAGTCATTTACTTGTCCCCAAGTGTCAGACTAATTTAGCCCTTACATTGAGCTTCTGAGTAATTAAATAACACTTTCTTTTCCTTTCTGGTTCCCCCTTGTGTCTTCAAACTTCAGTGCAACTTCCGTAGGATATTAAAGTAGAAATCTCTGGCTTCCCAACTCTCTGTGTCACACAGAAACACACATGCACCCTTAGGAGATAAATAATGTGGGCTGTATTTATCACTGCCTGCACTCTGCCCTGCACTACTCCCTCCTACTCCTCCCATGTCAATGCTCCAGGGGTTCCCCGGGGGCCCATACTGATCATTCCCCATCACTATGAGAAATACCTTCACATTTAGGATATTCCTCCTCCATCTAATAGGCAGATTTCCCTGGGGTGATCTTGGTATTAACTGGAGCCATGCTAGCCTGTTTGTATGTTGCAAACAAATTGTTCTTGGAGGCCTATCTACTTACTACTTACCACCTCATCTAGCAACCAGGCTCTCCTCTGCTGATACATTGCTAAATTTGCTGTTTGTTTCCTTGTCACTTTTGAAAATGGTCTTTTTTTTTTTTTTTTTNACCAGCATCTTTTCCTTCTGTGCAGGCTGTCTGCATGCTTGCTTTTACAGTCTGTTCTGAAGTTATTCAAGGTTTTTACTTCCTCCTCACCCTTTAATTTTATATGAGTAGGGGATTTTTGGCATCAAGTCTTTGACCTTTGTTTCTATGAGCATGCCATTCATGTTTACTTCTGAAACCCTCGCCTGGACTTGTTTAGAGGAGTAAGTAACAAATCAGATAAAGTCTGTGTGACAGGGTAAAAGCGAGTAAATCACTTTCAGAGCATAAATCAGCCTCCTGCAGCTTGTCCTTGCAGAGGTTAAAGACAAAGTGACAAGCAAAGAGGACGAAGATCAAGGAATAGAATAGCTAAGCTGTCTTGCAAGGAAAGATGTTTGGTAATTAATCACCAGTAGCAGGGTCTGATATGTAAACACCTGCAAAAAGTACTATTCCTCAACCTTTTGTCCAAACAGAACAAAATACAGAAGTATCTCAGCTCCAAGGAGATGAGCAGGGGTCTTGATCGCAACATACCAGTTGGGATAATTCAGATGAAAGTTTTTACACTGATAGGTTTTTATCTGTGAATAGCAGGAGATGGGAAACTTGAAGCTCCTTTTGCCCCTTTTTGGTTTTTTGTTTGTTTATTTATTTGGTTGTTTTAACTATTCTCTTATAAAAATTCTTATTATCCTACAAAATATTACTTACCATCCATTAATGTACTTTCCTGGCATAAAATATTTTCAGAAGGAAAATAGTTCATGGTGAATAAGGAAACGCTAATTTTAGGCTCTCAGTTAGGGGCAGGTTACCTAGGCATATTCCAGCCAGGAATTAAACATTGCCCTCAATCCTGGCACATGGCATAGTCATTTTATGCTCCAACAACCTAAAACAGACTTCAAACTTAATTCATCCAACTTCAAAGAAGCACTGCAGGCTTTGCAGTGTTTCCATTTCAGCTTCTATGATACAAGACCCCCAGCTAATGGCAGTGTGGGGGACCCCGGCAGGAGTCTGCAGCACACACCAGCTGCTTCAAGCACAGGCTGTGCCAGCTTTATCCAGCACAGGCCTGAGCAGACTGGTGATCAGAGGACCATGTAACTTGCTCCTTTTGGTCACCACTGAGGACCAGGCACCACCACTCTCAGGCAGAGACAGTTACAGGATAGAAATGAGCGCTCTTCTCAGGCTTGTTCCTGAAATTATAGACAGTGATGCACATCTAGTGTATGATGGTCATTGTCACATACATGTGATATACTCAGCCCTTTATAACAATTAAACCACCCAACTGACCCGTTCCTTAATTTATTTAAGTTAGTTTTCTATGCAAATGGTAATTTATTATAACATTCATCAGCTTTTTAGGATTTCCTGCTGTGACCGTTTCTAAAACCTACCAAAGCCACCACTCCTCCATGAAACATTTGTGTCCCCTGCTGGAAGGACAAGAAATGTGAGGAGTGAAGGCTGCTGCAGCAGGTAAAGGACAGCAGCAGGGAGAGGGGAATCTTGAGCTTCCTCCAAAAACACAAGATTGTACTCCAGGCTTTCCCTGGAAAAGTCCTGAGGGAGTCCAAGCTGCAGGGGTTTGCCAGTCATAATTAACTTCAACTTATGCACTTGGGTGCTCATCTTTGCTGGTCACCCAGAAAAGATGCTCTTTCAAAACAAGCAAACTGCTTTTTTAAGATCATATCATAGCTAGTGCATTCTCTCTCAGAGCAACTTTGGTCTCGTGCCAGCAGAACAAGTGTTCTTTGTTAAATGCAGCTCTGTGAACCCCGGTTTTCTATAGCTCCTGCTTTTCCTGTGTGTGTCAAAGTCCAGTGGTAGCCTTGCCTACTGCTGCAGTGTAGATGCACATCCACACATGCTACATTCTAGACCAAGAGAAAGGAAGTACCCTTCCTAAGCAGGAAGACTGTGTTATTACAGGATCCTGGGAACAAGGTTTCATGTCAGTTAAGGACATCCCATTGTTTAATGAGAAAAGCAGGGGCTGTTGATAGTCCACTACATAGAGTTAGAGGGTCAATTTGTAGTAAGTGAATTAATGAAGAACATTATTTTCATTTAATTAATTTCCAAGGAGGAATTATGGCTGAGGAATATAGGAGTCTTTAAATTTCTCAGTATGCAGTTAGGAACGGATTTTTAAAAATCAATAATCTGAGAATGACCAAGAAACATATTTGCAAAAATCAAAACTATGGTTTTAAGAAACAACTCCCAAGAACAAGACAGATTTGACATTACGGAGGTAAATTATCTACTGAGCAAACTGAACTAAAAAAGAGGGGGAAAATGTGAATCTGTGGTGCTTTATAGTCACAAAAAATAGTGTTTAACCCCTTTACAGAAGCAAAAAAGCTTTTTCATGGGTTCTTTCTCTTCAAAATTCACTCTCAGTGTACCTCCAAAGTCTCAATTTCTAATTGAAAATCAGTAGTGACAGTTTTATGAGAACAGAATTGAAGAAGTGAAATTTGATTGAGTGGAAAATACATGTTTCAAAATATATTTGGTTTGGTTTTTTTTAATATTAGGGAGACTTTAAGTTTTCATATACATGGTTCTTTCAATACAATTTAAAAACCCTCAGTACTGCACTTGTCACAACCTAAGTCATTCCTCGTTCTGCAAACAAGATCAGACTTGACATTTCTGGGATTTATAGAGTGACAGGTAGAACACAAACATGTTTTAAGTAAATGTTTTCTTCCATGCAACATAAATGAGTAAAAAAAGGCACTATCACCTTTTCCCCAAAGATCGCACATAAAACCTGACACGTAAAGTCGTAGTTTATTACTCTGCAAAGACCTTCAGAGAGTTTAAATCCACCACTGAAGCTCAAAAGCAAAACCACTGTGGACACCAGGGTGCTAGCCTGGATGGTCAGCTGGTGCCCACACCAAGTACCTAGGGACCCTGCTGATGTTGGTCCTTCAGACCTCAGGGTATGAACAGGGTTGGCTCTGTCCAGCATCTCAGGCAAGCTGGAGAGGGTCCTGTTTTCTGACACCTCACTGAAATCCTATATGTTCCCCTGATCATTTGTATGGTGCTCATTGACACATCTTCTAGAGCCCTCAGTCATTTACTTGTCCCCAAGTGTCAGACTAATTTAGCCCTTACACTGAGCTTCCGAGTAATTAAATAACACTTTCTTTTCCTTTCTGGTTCCCCCTTGTGTCTTCAAACTTCAGTGCAACTTCCGTAGGATATTAAAGTAGAAATCTCTGGCTTCCCAACTCTCTGTGTCACACAGAAACACACATGCACCCTTAGGAGATAAATAATGTGGGCTGTATTTATCACTGCCTGCACTCTGCCCTGTACTACTCCCTCCTACTCCTCCCATGTCAATGCTCCAGGGGTTCCCCGGGGGCCCATACTGATCATTCCCCATCACTGTGAGAAATACCTTCACATTTAGGATATTCCTCCTCCATCTAATAGGCGGATTTCCCTGGGGTGATCTTGGTATTAACTGGAGCCATGCTAGCCTGTTTGTATGTTGCAAACAAATTGTTCTTGGAGGCCTATCTACTTACTACTTACCACCTCATCTAGCAACCAGGCTCTCCTCTGCTGATATATTGCTAAATTTGCTGTTTGTTTCCTTGTCACTTTTGAAAATGGTCTTTTTTTTATTTTTTTTTTTTTAAATCCCAAATGTCTGCCGTGTTCAAAGCTGCTGAGTCTAGACAATGGTTTGTCTTGGATTTTCCAGTTTTACCTCCATCCTTTGTCCAGGCTCAGGCATTAGGGTTTAAGTAGTGACATGATATAAATCCAGATGACTTAGCTTTTTCTTTTTTTTTTTTTTCCCCAAGTAATAGCCTATCTGGGAATAGATAAAATAAAATAAATTTTCTTTTCCTGAAAAACATGATGAGAGTGGTAATAGCAAGTTAAAGAAAATGAAAAACAATGTAGGCAGGACTTTTCTTTGTAACACACAGGAAAAAAGAAGCAACGTGAAGCAGGAATCTATGCAAATAGATTATAAAATGTCGGGTTTTTAACTTGCAAAAGTGAAATAAACAGGGTTTTCCAAGTGAAAAGAGAAAGAGAAATTGCTGAAGGACTTAATAATGTTGAGTTTTTATATAAGAGCAATTTGGAAAGTGTGGGTGAACATGACCTGGTGGAGAATTTTTTCTCTTTTTTTCCTGTATTGGTATACACAGAAACATGAGATTGCAAACAAACCATCACAAGCAAAGACTTTAAAATCTCTGAGGACTCAGAAATAAATACAGGAACCTGATGGGAGCTGCAGTGTTTTGGAAAGAGCACTGACACTCTCATTCCCTTTCCTGGTTAGCTGCATAGTCTACATATTCCTTTTCATACACCAAGGACTGCTAAAGTTTTCCCTGGGGAGGACCATTTAGCACCTGAGCCATGTCACTGGCTGCATGACAAAAACATCCCCTTGACCGGTTCCTTCAACACAGAACAGTTTGGAAATCTTAGTGCAAAAGATCTTTCTCTTGCTACCTTCATAATTTCATTCCTAAAACAGCCAAGCATACACTCTGGCTTCAATATTGCTCAACTGCCAGCTACACTGATATTGGAGAACAAAAGTGAGAGGAGTAAGATCATGCTTTTACACGAAAACAGAAGCACAAAGAAAACCCATGCAAGGGTTCATGGGAGAGCAGCAGAAACCACTGCCTCACCCAAAAGGGGAGGAGAAGGAAATGCTTAAGCACTACGTTGCATTTCTGTCAGTGTGTGCTTTAGAAATGCAGCTGAGTCCTAAAGAGTAGGAAATCCATGGAGAAAAATACCATGTAATCACCAAATTGCTACCATGTACCTTGTATGCACAAGGACATAGAAGGAGCACACTTTTTGTCACCAAGCCTGGGATAATGCCAACTAACAAACGTGTTTTCACAGAACATTTTCCATTAGCAAATACATGTTACCTGACAAATTATGTTTTCCTTCCTTAGAATAGATATATGCAGAAGCTGTCCAACATTCTTTATAAAATTAAAGTGAACAAGAAATTTCAGCACCCTTACAAGGAAAAATGAGATTTTTCAAAAATACACTTGTGGGAAAAAAATTTCCCTTTAAACTAGTTTCTGTTAAGAAATTACAGGTTTTCTACAGAAAATACAGAAATATCATGGCAGCACATCTTTGTTTCTGTCACTTTTCCAGGCATTCTCCTCTTATTTTATGGGGGGGGGGGCTTTGATTGTTTTTGTTTCACAATGTTTTTGTTATGCCAGGACTAATGTAGGGGTTCTGTATAATGAACTTTTCTCAACAGTAAGTAATTTCATACATTTTCTGCTTCTTAACACTGAGTGCATATCAATATTTTCTTTTGTTGTTAATGCCAAAAAACATGACTTTGTGGTAAAATATGAATGTAACTGCAAAAATAGATCTATTCAAATGTTACCTGTATGTGTCATAGCTGATCACATTATTGGATAACTTTTTACTGATTGATAAGGTAATGTTGTGCTAATTATCAAGCCACAGCTTAGAAAAAATGAAGATACATCATATGGGAATATATTCAGACATTGTGCTTGTCCTTCTGCATAGAAATTAAAAGTTGTAACTATTAATAGGGACATATACTGGCATTTTTAGGGAACTATCTTTTGTCAAATGAAATAAAGGAAAAACCTGAGGCTAAACTTCAACACTGAAGATAGTCTGACTGTCAAGCATCTAAAATTAGATTAAATTTCATCACTGGTTTATCAACTCTGTAGTTTCAACTGTTGAGTTCTAAAACCTCTGTCTCTGAATATATTGTTTCAAACACTTGGTTGTGGAAGCTAGAATTTTCCACAACAGAGGCTGTATTTGCCAGACTGTGATCAATTTAACTGCATTTTGTGACATCATCTGTAGATGCAAAATACACCATAATGAGATACTCAAAGGATATTATTTTTGTTTTATCTGTGACCCATGTAATATCAAAAAACTTTAGGTAACTCTTAGTAGGAGAGTGTAGGAGCAGACAGAGCAAAAACAAGGCTAGTACTGTGATCTGGGCCAACACTACAAATGGAAGATATGCAGATTTAGAACTTGTTCTTGCCTCATCTTGATTCCAGCTGTAAATCCAGTTGGAATCTTTTCAAGGACTTTAATATGTGTGGCATCAGTATTTAATTCTCTGATCAAACTCCATTTAAATATATATATATACATTCATATATATGCTTTCATAAATTTATTTGTATAAATATGTATATGCTATAAGGGAATAGAAAGAAAGATATATAAATGCACTCTACAAAATTAAATTATATTATAAACTACAGGAAGATAATAAATAAGCCTACCTTTTTCCTACTTGAATTCTAAAATTTCAGAAAAGCACTCTACTTGTACTTCATTCTCATTTCTTCTTTTTTTTAATATGTTCAATGCTTACAGTACTGTTTTCATTATAGACTGGCAGTGTCTGGGAATTAAGCCCATTCTACACACAGACAGATGTTATTTTATAGAGTGTCATGCAATGTAACCATACCAGATTTTAGCACTTAGCCTGCCTCCCAATTACCCATTAACAGTTTGTGTAATTGGGGAGCAGAAAAATACCTACTCTGCACTGCAGAAATTATTTCAGGATATCTGCTTCCCAAACTTTATGCAAGGGTTTCCCATGAGCAGTAACCATTGTTTTAAAAAAATATTTTGATCAAGCAAAGAGTAAATTGAAAAGCATTTGAGGATTTCTGCTGGGTAAAGTTACCCTCCTTACCTTCCTTTCCAGTTCATAATGAAGCCAAAGCCTTGCATAAAATCCTGTGCAAATGTACCTGATACAAGGAAACAATCTGAGGACAAGCTTACAGAATATTCTAATGGCACAGTTTTCCAGTTGTTTGCATTCATTACTATTTTTGTGGGTTTTTTTAGTAGAATTGGTGTATGTGGGTAAGTGCCATGTCTATTCTCTCATAAAGACTCCACACATCTGCAAAACCCTCTTACATTCAGCACATCCCCCATCAGTGATACTAAAGCAAACATCTGCTATGTGGCTCTTCAACAGCACACCAAAGGTTACTGAGAATGAGAGAATGATATGTAGTTATTGTTCTCTTGACACATTTTTGGATGCCACTTTGTGATGGTACATATAAATATGGATGGTTATTTCTGAAAAGTTTTAACATAGCCATAAGCAAGTTTACAAGAGAAAGCTGTAAGTGTGGGACTGTAATGGCTCATCCAATATGACGAGGAAAAATAGAATGATGTCAAGCTTGAGAGCCCATCTCCTGGGGAATAAAAGTCCAGATCCTCCAAGCATGCCTTCAACAGCAGCTCCTTATTTTAGGGCTATATTTATGGTGTTTAAGTAGTGAATATCTTCTAAAGGAGCACTTTTCCAGTGAGTCTGTACTGGAAGCAGATCTACACATTCCTTCCTGCTTGTTGCAATGTCCACTCCAAGGTATTGGCAGTGATTATCCCTGGGACAGCCAGCCAGTGCCACAGGGTCATCTTCACCCTGCAGCAATCACCTTCACTGCAATTTGCAGGGTCTCCAGAAGCAGCACTGGCCTCTTGACTCTCACTAATGGCTTCTCAGGAGCAACTTCATTGGAAACTGTCTCCATCCACAGGTGGAATATGTGTCTGTGTATGTGTATGCATGCACATATGCTTGTAATCAAATTTGAACCCTTTGTGAAGAAAGACATCTGCTGGGGAAGAAGTTTATTTTTCCTGTTTGGGTACTCCTACTGTTTCTTAGTCCTGGAAAAAAGTCAAAAGACAGTGCACAACAGGATCATCCTTCTTCATTAGACATTTTTTGGGTTTTTTTTCTAACTTTTTCCCTTTTGGAGCATTGTTTGGCACTGACTAAAGAGAATTATCCAAGTATGAGCACAAAAAAAGCCTACCAAAACTTTTACTCACTAGCTAGTAGTAGTGAGTAAAAATGAGTGTGAGAGCAGTATGAACAATACCGGAGAGGTTCACCCTACTAAGTATCTACCTACACTCAGCAGCACACTGCATGGTTGAGAATCTCCTCTGGGGAGTTGAACCCCCCAAGAGACCAGGCTGGAAGGCTGGAGGAAGGACTGATTCACTAGGGCCAATAATTTGAGACACAGAGCCGGGACACTGCAGTCCCTGCCATGTGCAATACCACTGTCAAAGCTGGATGTACTTACGGAATAATCATCTTTAAGGGAACATTATATTTTTACATTATTTCTCCGAACTGGTTCACAGAATAAAATAATGTTCTGACTTCAGTTAATAAAATGAAATACCTGTAAGCTTCCTGGACGCTGGTAATGACAGACCATTGTCCCTACCTCTGGCTTGTACATGTTCTGTTGTTACATTCTGTGTTCTTCTTTGAGCATTGAATATGTCCATGGACAAAGGAAGGCATCATTTTGCACCATCCTCTCCACAGGACCTTGTGCCATTCACACTGTGAGACAACTGATTCCGGGTTTGATTGGGTTAGACATCTGCACAGCAGAACTGATGTTCTCTGGCATAGACACAAGAGATCCCCTAATGATGGGGGGTCCTTTAGAAACAAAACATACCAAATAAAATGTGCAGAGGTAAGTTTTCCTCTTCCTACTATATTTTTCTTGCTTTGCCCTCCCTGCGCCGTAAGCCAACGGGGACAAGGTTTTATCGAGTCTTCTTACTCCCTTGCAGTTACATTTTTGGGACCTGGATACAGAGCCCAGGTCAGAGCACCTTTGTGATAGCACCCATCAGGCAGCCTGTTCATCCCCATTTCAGCCACAGCTATGAGAACAGGGCAAAACGTGAAAGTGGAGCTATACAAGGAGCTGTACAAATCAAACAGACAAGGAACACAATTTATATAACCAGCCAGACAGTTTATGTTGCAGATTCACTTATGTCAGTTGCTTTTTCAAGATAGTACTCAAAGAAAACAGCTTTGTTGCAATGATGTGCAGATCCATGATGTAATGTGTTGAATTTCAATATGCTCAAATAATAAATCTCTAATCTTTACCAATTGTGGTCAAAAGTCTCCTGAGTTACTGTATGAGACATGTTGACATTTCTAGTGGTAACCTGACACTAGAATATTGACTCCTTTGCAGTGTGATAAAAATCATATTGTGTGTGTTGTATTTTTGGGTTTGGTTGGTTTTTTTAATCCCATACTTCACTGTCAGTCTATCAACTTTTTCAGAAACTTTTGGATATTTGAATCTCAGTCAAGTTTGTGGATAAATGCACCAAAAAGTTTAACACTGCAAGAATATGCTGCAGCTTTACTCATTGGCCAGACATTTTTAACACAAATTTCCCTAGTTTTTAATTTAGCTTCATAAAATACCATTATTTCTCTAAGGAATAAAAATCTTTCTTTTGGAACAAGTAGTCTTGTTTTCTTCGAGTCATTTTGAAAACAGCTCCTAAATCATGAGTGTCTCCAGTCCATCGCCAAACCAACACAACACATCAAATTCCAGTCCAAAGTACACTGGTGTTAATTTGTGTATTACACGCGATGGAGATGCTCCTGATTTGTGTCTGTAAAAGGTAGAGAAGTCTCTGTAATTCTCTGTAAAGGAATTAGAGGAAAGTCCTGCTGCATCAGTGGGGGAAAACTGTTTTCATATGAAAGAACACTTGTTTTACCCTTATCAGAAGATTTGTCTGCGGGACTTACCAGATAAATTGAAAATTAAAAGCATTTTAAAACTAAATAAAACTAACAGATGTGTAAAGCAGGCATTTATTGCTCTCACTTTTGTCCTATGCTCAAAGACCTGGTTCATCACTGTATTCCACTCCCTGATTTTCTTGACCAGCAAGGCACTCAGAAGGCAGCATGCATACACTGTCATGCCCTCCTGCCATACTCTTTCTGGGCATATTCTTTGGGAGCAGTAGCTCCCAAAATGACATGAGAAATGAGTAGATCTTTGCATTCACTATGCCCAGCTGACTTTGCCAAAATGCAGCAGAACCATCTGATTTTCTAAAATACTGTGTACTTCTGCCATATCTTGTTTCTTGAAGGTAAATTATAATGTACCTTTGCAAATCTGTTTGTTTCACTCTTGGTGATCCCAACCAAGGCAAAGTAACCATCTTTTTCTCTCTTACTTAGATTCTTGAAAAATTTGATTCACACATTAGGTTCGTCTGTTTTTTTGGATCATTTCTATTTTTGTCAGTCCATTTTCATTTACTTTTCTCAAAATGGGCACTGCTGGTTGTCAATTAAGATCTAGATAATTTTATTGATTAAACATCCCAGGTCCTTAAAGGTTTTATCAAATTATGACTTCTCAAACTCCCTTTCGCACTTTCTTTTTGGAGTTAATAAGCATCAGCCATTGACATTTATCAAGCAAAGATACAGGTTGGCAACTTTTTGGCAATACTTTTCTACCCTTGTATTTGAGCAGAATACGCATTCCTTCAATCTTCAGTTTATCTATTGCAAAAGCCCTTTTTTGACACTGAAATCTTATCTTCCCTGGGCAATGGCAAAAATGGCAGAAGGGATTTAATAAATAAGGCAATTGTGACAATCACATAATTCCCTCCAGCCTTGTATTTCAAAGATCTCAGTCTCATGCAAGCAACAGAGTTCTCCGTGGACTAACCCCCAATAACACTCACATTGCACCTTTATTTCCACTTCCATCATGTCCAATGATTCAATTTCAGTTTATGATAATACTACAGGCCATGAAGCAGTGTGCCGAGGAACAGCTAAATGCCTTGTTCACCTCTTCTAAGTCCAAAGGCAGAGCACATTAAAACTCCAGCAGAAAAACTGAAAGTAGTAGGCAGAAAGCTGGAAGTAGTTTACATTATCCAGGGTTAAAACAGCCTAGAGTGATTAACTATGTCTTCAGATAGAAAAAGCATAAGTACTTTGATACATGGCTTTTTTTTTCCCCAGATCTTAAGAAACTAATACTGTGAGCACATACCAATCAGAGACCCTTATTCTTTATGTGTCCTAAAATCAGTAGTTGACATAAAGCCTTCTCCTAAGGTAATAAAATATGCAAAAAATATCAGTGTGCAAAGTACTACATACACGAAAAAGAGTATAGCACAGCAGGCTGCACCTTGAGTTCTGTATAACTTAACAGCAGGGGGACTTTTTTTTCCTCTTTATTTATTCCAAAGCTGTATTTCAAATCAGTTATGATTAATACAGTACAGGAGGAGCAGTTGAGGTCACTTGAGTTGTGCAGCCTGTAGAAGAGGAGACCGAAGGGAGACCTCACTGAGGTCTTCAACATCCTCATGAAGGGAAGAAGAGAAGCAGGTACCAATCTCTTCACTCTTGTGATTGGTGACAAGACTTGAGGAAATGGCATGAAGTTCAGTCAAGGGAGGTGTAGGTTGAATATCAGGAAAAGATTTTTTCACCCAAAGGATGGTTGGTCACTGGAACAGGCTCTGAAGGGAAGTGGTCACAGCACTAAGCCTGTCTTAGTTCAAGAAGCATTTGGACAATGCTCTGAGGCTCATGATGTGATTCTTGGGGTGTCCTGGGCAGGACCAGGAGTTGGACTCAGTGATTCTGATGGGTCCCTTCCAACTCAGTATATTCTAGGATATGAATATATATATATGCTCAGGTGGAGAATTAATTGCATCCTATAGAATTCTGTGCAGGAGGTATAATTGCTCAGTTTATCCCAAATATTCAAATAATCTGAAGAGAAGTTGTAATTTTGTAAGTGATTTAATGGTTTTTATGGTAGGAAACAAAGGAAAAACTATCAGAGAATATCAGGAAAAAACGTCCAGATGGTAAGATATATTAGTTGGCGGAATAACTTCCCAAGGCACCAGGTGGAAGTTGCGTTGTCTGTAATATATTTAAAAATAGACTCTGCCAAATGTAAGCAAACCTACAATAAGCAATGGTCTTGCAATAACAAGAGGAGCTGTTTGGTCTTCTTCTCCAACATTTGCTCTTGTTTACAATTCTTATCACCTTGTTCAGAGTATGTCCTCTCTGTGTATACTCAAGCAGCTGCAAAGAGTGAAAAGAATGGTGGCACTCAGCTTCATCACCAGATTGGGCACTTCCAGTGTTAAATCCACAGCTAGTAACAGCTTAAGTGGCAAAATACTACAGTTGGAACTGAATCCATTATGTCCACTACACTTCAGCAAAAAAAGGTATTTAAAATATTCACTCCCTTTAGCCTTAAGTTACATGAAAAAAAAACAAAACGCAAGAGCCTTGTACAAACTTTTTCATACAAGTAAATGAACCCTTGAAAATAGCTGTCAAAGAGGGTGAGGTGAGCAAATAATGGGGAGCACTAACACAGAGGTACTGTGAGTACTATAAGGAATAAGGTGGTGCAAAAATATGAAGCAGTATATTTGCTTCATGAGTACAAGAGCATCTTGGTTTTTTAAAAGTTACAAGCAGAAAAGAATGTGTAAGATTATGAAATATCTTGGTGATACCAGAAAACAGAACAAAGACTAGGGTGGAAGAAGCAGTTAATATTTTTTCATCTGCAGCTGACCAAAACCTTGATATGTTAGACAATTATTTATGATATTTTTTTTCGATGTTTTAAAGAATACAAACAATACAAAAATCAAACTCAATATTTAAAATTACATCATATTGTAAGGAAAAAAAATAAGATCATACACTTATGGATGGATTTGCATTCAGACAAAAGAATTTTCTATGTTTTTGATGCTGTAGGACCTACAAAATAAATATAGTTTCAAGGTATTTTAACATTACCAAATTTAATTTTCAAAAAGAATACAGATATATAAAAGCTTGACTTTCACATACTCTTGTAACTCATCCAAACAAAGAGTTTGTGGTGGTACAGATGCTTTCCTACAGGGGTGCCATCACTTGGATCCATTGAATGGATTTTGTTGTCAGTCTGAACAAAATTATGGAACAACTACTTCTTAATGAGCTGTCTGGTCATTCATTTAGTGAACTGCAATTCTTTCTGTATGAATTGGCAATGGAAAACTGAGCTAGACAGTCGGTCTGCTGCAGTAGGAGAAAACTGGCCATAACACAACCTGCTTGGCGTTCAAACTAGGTTGCCTAAGCGATCCCAGAGCACCTAGGTAGTATACTTAATGAAAATTAGGCAACTGCTAAACATACAATGTTTAAAAAAAATCAAACCAGAAATATTTTTCTATGAACTATTTAAAATTTTAAAATGGAAAGCAGGCATATGCCCACTGCTTTTTAATGCCAATTTCCATA
>NW_020955610.1:331978-336870 GCF_003031625.1 Empidonax traillii | reverse complement strand
AACTGGCCATAACACAACCTGCTTGGCGTTCAAACTAGGTTGCCTAAGCGATCCCAGAGCACCTAGGTAGTATACTTAATGAAAATTAGGCAACTGCTAAACATACAATGTTTAAAAAAAATCAAACCAGAAATATTTTTCTATGAACTATTTAAAATTTTAAAATGGAAAGCAGGCATATGCCCACTGCTTTTTAATGCCAATTTCCATAATTCCTCTGTCCTGCATTACATCAGTGATGTAACCGAGCTTGATCCTCTTCTGTACCTGAACAAGAGAGAGAGGAGGATCTGGGTGACTGACGCCTGTTTCCTGAATTTTTGAGCCAGACACACCACAGGCAGAGTTACAGCCATGTTCAGTCAGCTTCTACATCTCATTGCAGCAGAATCATCAAGATGAGGACTTGGAATCTGTGAGTTTGCCCCTGTGTAGAAACATCTTTCTAAAGGAGACCTCTCTCCTGGCTAGCTTTGACTGCTCAGTACCTGATATTAGATGCTTCTGCCTATTCTGCTCCAAATACTATACTGCTGCATGTTGTACATTGCATTTGAGCCCAGATGGAAAATTTCACTTCCTTCTGCGTCTTCACTCTATCCACCAGGTATCTCTTAGGGAAGGAAAATCAGTACCAGAATATATTGATTACCAGGTCAAACATATTGGATTTAAACTATATTTATTGGATAAGCTGAGGTACTTCAGAAACCTCCTCCCTCCTTGTGGACTTCACTAAATGGGACAGACTGCAACCTTCAAAGGAGTAATTCCACAGTTAAGATGCTGGGTGACTCAGTGAGAGCAAGTCCTTTTTTAAAGAGTGGAAGAAGCCAGCCTGCCTCTTGTTCCAGTAGAAACCAAATGTGCTGGCCAGCAAAGCAGGCATAAAGCTTATCATCCTGCTCAGGATGCTCCCATGGGATTACTTGATTGGGTTTGGGGGCAGAAGAGAAAATTTCTTATTCTAGAGAATTGTTACAGTCTGTGTATGGGAATTAGTTCTGGTGGAACTGAATTATAATTTTTTCTTTCAAAATGTTCATGCATGGACAATTTGGAGAAACAGATTGTTATTTACATCTGCTGAGGTGCTATGAGGAAAGCCGTTTTTGCAGGGCCACATTGATTCGTATCCCACGTAACAATAAGCAGCTAAAAATGAACATTAAATGTCATAACCTCCATGGCAACTTCAGTGAAGTAAAAGATCAATATTCTTCAGTTGTCTCCAGAAAAATTGTCATGCAAAGGAAGTACTTTGTGTGTTGAATGACACTAAACACTTACAAAATGCTGCCAGGATGAGTAAGAGTAATCTATCAGAAATCTTTGTAAACAGAAGACGGTGAATTATACCCCATTTCCCAGTCTGTCTGACCCCTCCTCACTGCTTTATGTAGCGAATAAGAAATTGCTACCCCTATGAATCGTCTGTGAATTTACAGGCTCATGTTGTACCACCTGAAGTACAGAGCAGACAGTTTCACAATGATTCAAGCTGTTTTAATGGCCAAAATTCTGGCAAACATTAAAGAGATGTTTTAGGACTAAACCTTATTCTTCCTGAAGTTAACACAGCCAGTTCTCACCCTTACTGCCAGGGTCAGCAGGAAGGGCAGCTGGAATAAGTATCATATGAAAGTCTAATTGGGAGCCGGGACACCTGAGGAGCCTGTTTGGCTCTGGCCTCTGTCTGTGTAAGGAAAGTCAAGCAGGAATGGGCTGTGTTTCATGGATCCTCCCATTCACCTCTCCCACAGTCAACAAGAGAGCACTGTTTTTAGGCTTGTGGCACTAAAAGTGGAGGTTTTTCAAAGTCTTCATCCCTTGGGAAAAAAAAATTTATAACTCATTTACTCTTTAAATAGGGACTGAAACTGCAGCCCCTCTGTTTTTCCACCCATAATTAACCATTGATATAACTGTCATTGTCAATAGGTTTCAATTTGAGAGACTAGTTTTGATTTAAGTGCACCCAAGACATTTCTTCCATAGAAAAGAATGTGGTATTTATTAATCAAAAGACACATATCCATTACAAAAAAAAAAAAATTAAAACTTTACATGAACATTTAAAACACTTTACATGCCCATTACCTTCCCTATATTTAATCTTTTAATTCCAATTTAGGATGGTTCCTTCATCCACCCCCTAAAAAATGCCAGATTTGGTGAGAACAATTTCATTCCTATAAATTATATCTCCTCCAGATTATATATATTTACTTTCTCCTTCTTCACCATGCCAAGGTTTTATTTCTTTTTTGTTCCTACTTAAAGTGCCTGGAGGCTGTGAGCTTTCAGGTGAACCTTACCAAACTGGTTTTCTCTTCTCTCTGTAGGGGAGGTAGAGGCTGTTGTTTAAGAGGTTTTCTAGAATTTTCTGTCTGGAAAGAAGTAAGTTCAAATTTGAAGAGTTCTTTAAATAGTTAGATATGCAGCATTGATGAGAACATACATGCACAGGCAAGACAGGCAGTATCCTAAGATAGAATACTGTCAGCAATAGGAAAGTGTAATGGTCTAGCCCCAGCTGACAAACACCATGCAACCACTCTCTCCACTTTTGTAGAACTGGGGAGAATCAAAAGGGTAGTAGTGAGACAGCTCAAGGGTTGAGATAAGGACAGTTTAATAGGTAAAGTAAAAACAACAAACACAAGCAAACAAAACAAGGAGTTCATTCAGTACTTCCCAGGGGCAGGCAAGTGTTCAGACATCTCCAGGGAACCCAGATCCATCTCACGGGAAACGGTTACTCGGGAAGAAAAACACCATCACTCTGAATGTCCCTGCCTTCCTCCTTCTTCCCACAGCTTTCTATGCTGACCATGACATCATATGGTATGGGATATCCCTTGGGTCAGTTGGGACCAGTTATCTTGGCTCTGTGCATCCCCAGCCCACTTTCTGGTAGGGTGGGGTGAGAATCAGAAAATACCTTGGCTCTGTATAAACAGTGCTCAGCAATGACTAAAATATCCCTGTGCTATCAACACTGTCTTCAGCACAAATCCAAAACACAGCCCCAACCAGCTACTATAAAGAAATTTAACTCTACTGATTCCAAAACCAGCACACAAAGGGCTGCACTTCTTACCCCAGACGTCTATGACTTGATTGCTTATGGCAAGGTAGCAGAAAACCAGGATATCTGCAGATGCCTTCAAGGAAGAAGTTGTGTATTTGGGATGACAACCTCTCTTGAGACAAGGATATATGTCCTCTCCAGAAGCAGCAGAGACTGCCTTCACTCCACTCACACCTCTGAAAAGGAAGATTCAGCCGCTCACCCATCTCGCACCACAAGCAGCCCAGCCATGGCCAATCCCCATCTCCTCATCCTTAGGGTAGGAAAATTCAATTCTCTGTCTCTTGAATAACGGCCCCACACACTCCACAGTGATTGACAAAACCTGGCATTGGTCAGGGCTGCATTAGAAAATATGTAAATGACTCTCCTGGATCAGCATAGAGGATCTTCCCCACACTGGTAAGTCCTCAAGACATACCACTTGCTTCTAGATAACCTCAGGCTTGAACGCATGAGTTATTTTTCTCTGAGAATTCCTTTGAATCTAGTCATGCACTAATGTCCCAAGAGGAATCCTTAGCAAACAGATCTTTGTTTTGTTTTTTAAGTAATGAATGAAAACTCACTATTGCCAGACCTGTATCCAAATGCTTCAATAAGAGGATGCCTTTCAAAACCCCAGTAACACTAAAGGAAATCACAGCTTGTGTTTGCTTGAGCTTGCATATTTGAAGAGAACTTATAAACTGACTTAACTCACAGATTTTTGAGAGAAGCTTTGTCAAGGGCATATGAAATAGAAACACTGGTCTGATGGTGCCTAAGAACCACTGGCATCAGGCCTAACTCATTATTTTATGAAGGATCTGGCAGTCAATCAATAGGAAATTATCTGTGCTGTATTGACATAAATCATAATTGGTTTCCCTTGAATGCCATGCCAAATCCTTAAGAGAATGAGTTACTGTATGCTCTATGTCGATTTTCTTTCTTTATCAGTTCAGCTCAAATCCGTCTTTGAATTCTGATGAACAGGGGCAACCTCAGTAGAGCAATCCCCTGGGAACACAAGTACTGCCATACCTAGCCTAGCATCCTGCATCTAGCAACAGATAGTATCTGATGTCTCAGAAGTCAGGTTAAGTGATAAAGAAAATGTATCTGTTCAGCCATGCATTGTGTTTATAGGAAACAGAATTTTAAAAGACTTTTTTGTTTCTTCTCTAAATGGGAAATGTGGCTGTATCTCCTTTTTCTTTCTGCAGCTTATACATAGTATCTGCATACATGTGCCTATCAATATAACATCACATTCAGATCCTCAAATTTTGCTTAGAAACTGATTTACTGAGAATGACCTTTATTTTAGAATCTGGAGGAAGAGCATGGCAAACCAGCGCTTTTATATGTCCTCTACTTCTCAAGTGAGAGTTTATTCTGCAGGCATAGGAGTTACTGAAGGTCATGGTATCGTGGCCTTCCAATGCTGCTGGTCACATTCTCCCCAGCTGATCTCTGAAGAGACCTAGCACAAAATTAAGACAGCTTTACCTCAAAGGCTCTCAGACATCTGAGTGGGTGGTTTCCTCCAAAGCCCTGCTAATGCAAGGACTACCAGACTCGCTTTGAAGTCTGTGGCATTTCTGATAATCAGCGCCAAATGAGGCTGACACCAAACTTTATTTTCCTCTAGCTTTGTCTTCTTCAGTAAAAATGGACTGGAGAAGGAGTGGTGAGGGATGATCTCTTAAGCCCTGCTAGCTCCTTGTTCTGGGACAGAAAGAACAAGCAAACAAGAAAAAAAAAAAAAAAAAAAAAAAAAAAAAAAAAAAAAAAAAAAAAAAAAAAAAAAAAA
>NW_020955610.1:327052-331957 GCF_003031625.1 Empidonax traillii | reverse complement strand
AACTGGCCATAACACAACCTGCTTGGCGTTCAAACTAGGTTGCCTAAGCGATCCCAGAGCACCTAGGTAGTATACTTAATGAAAATTAGGCAACTGCTAAACATACAATGTTTAAAAAAAATCAAACCAGAAATATTTTTCTATGAACTATTTAAAATTTTAAAATGGAAAGCAGGCATATGCCCACTGTTTTTTAATGCCAATTTCCATAATTCCTCTGTCCTGCATTACATCAGTGATGTAACCGAGCTTGATCCTCTCCTGTACCTGAACAAGAGAGAGAGGAGGACCTGGGTGACTGACTCCTGTTTCCTGAATTTTTGAGCCAGGTACACCACAGGCAGAGTTACAGCCATGTTCAGTCAGCTTCTACATCTCATTGCAGCAGAATCATCAAGATCAGGACTTGGAATCTGTGAGTTTGCCCCTGTGTAGAAACATCTTTCTAAAGGAGACCTCTCTCCTGGCTAGCTTTGACTTCTCAGTACCTGATATTAGATGCTTCTGCCTATTCTGCTCCAAATACTATACTGCTGCATGTTGTGCATTGCATTTGAGCCCAGATGGAAAATTTCACTTCCTTCTGCGTCTTCACTCTATCCACCAGGTATCTCTTAGGGAAGGAAAATCAGTACCAGAATATATTGATTACCAGGTCAAACATATTGGATTTAAACTATATTTATTGGATAAGCTGAGGTACTTCAGAAACCTCCTCCCTCCTTGTGGACTTCACTAAATGGGACAGATTGCAACCTTCAAAGGAGTAGTTCCACAGTTAAGATGCTGGGTGACTCAGTGAGAGCAAGTCCTTTTTTAAAGAGTGGAAGAAGCCAGCCTGCCTCTTGTTCCAGTAGAAACCAAATGTGCTGGCCAGCAAAGCAGGCATAAAGCTTATCATCCTGCTCAGGGTGTTCCCATGGGATTACTTGATTGGGTTTGGGGGCAGAAGAGAAAATTTCTTATTCTAGAGAATTGTTACAGTCTGTGTATGGGAATTAGTTCTGGTGGAACAGAATTATAATTTTTTCTTTCAAAATGTTCATGCATGGACAATTTGGAGAAACAGATTGTTATTTACATCTGCTGAGGTGCTATGAGGAAAGCCGTTTTTGCAGGGCCACATTGATTCATATCCCACATAACAATAAGCAGCTAAAAATGAACATTAAATGTCAAAACCTCCATGGCAACTTCAGTGAAGTAAAAGATCAATATTCTTCAGTTGTCTCCAGAAAAATTGTCATGCAAAGGAAGTACTTTGTGTGTTGAATGACACTAAACACTTACAGAATGCTGCCAGGGTGAGTAAGAGTAATCTATCAGAAATCTTTGTAAACAGAAGATGGTGAATTATACCCCATTTCCCAGTCTGTCTGACCCCTCCTCACTGCTTTATGTAGCGAATAAGAAATTGCTACCCCTATGAATCGTCTGTGAATTTACAGGCTCATGTTGTACCACCTGAAGCACAGAGCAGACAGTTTCACAAAGATTCAAGCTGTTTTAATGGCCAAAATTCTGGCAAACATTAAAGAGATGTTTTAGGACTAAACCTTGTTCTTCCTGAAGTTAACACAGCCAGTTCTCACCCTTACTGCCAGGGTCAGCAGGAAGGGCAGCTAGAATAAGTATCATATGAAAGTCTAATTGGGAGCCGGGACACCTGAGGAGCCTGTTTGGCTCTGGCCTCTGTCTGTATAAGGAAAGTCAAGCAGGAATGGGCTGTGTTTCATGGATCCTCCCATTCACCTCTCCCACAGTCAACAAGAGAGCACTGTTTTTAGGCTTGTGGCACTAAAAGTGGAGGTTTTTCAAAGTCTTCATCCCTCAGGAAAAAAAATTTATAACTCATTTACTCTTTAAATAGGGACTGAAACTGCAGCCCCTCTGTTTTTCCACCCATAATTAACCATGGATATAACCGTCATTGTCAATAGGTTTCAATTTGAGAGACTAGTTTTAAGTGCACCCAAGACATTTCTTCCATAGAAAAGAATGTGGTATTTATTAATCAAAAGACACATATCCACTACAAAAAAAAAAAAAAATTAAAACTTTACATGAACATTTAAAACACTTTACATGCCCATTACCTTCCCTATATTTAATCTTTTAATTCCAACTTAAGATGGTTCCTTCATCCACCCCCTAACAAATGCCAGATTTGGTGAGAACAATTTCATTCCTATAAATTATATCTCCTCCAGATTAAATATATTTACTTTCTCCTTCTTCACCATGCCAAGGTTTTATTTCTTTTTTGTTCCTACTTAAAGTGCCTGGAGGCTGTGAGCTTTCAGGTGAACCTTACCAAACTGGTTTTCTCTTCTCTCTGTAGGGGAGGTAGAGGCTGTTGTTTAAGAGGTTTTCTAGAATTTTCTGTCTGGAAAGAAGTAAGTTCGAATTTGAAGAGTTCTTTAAATAGTTAGATATGCAGCATTGATGAGAACATACATGCACAGGCAAGACAGGCAGTATCCTAAGACAGAATACTGTCGCAATAGGAAAGTGTAATGGTCTAGCCCCAGCTGACAAACACCATGCAATCACTCTCTCCACTTTTGTAGAATTGGGGAGAATCAAAAGGGTAGTAGTGAGACAGCTCAAGGGTTGAGATAAGGACAGTTTAATAGGTAAAGTAAAAACGACAAACACAAGCAAACAAAACAAGGAGTTCATTCAGTACTTCCCATGGGCAGGCAGGTGTTCAGACATCTCCAGGGAACCCAGATCCATCTCACGGGAAACGGTTACTCGGGAAGAAAAACACCATCACTCTGAATGTCCCTGCCTTCCTCCTTCTTCCCACAGCTTTCTATGCTGACCATGACATCATATGGTATGGGATATCCCTTGGGTCAGTTGGGACCAGTTATCTTGGCTCTGTCCCCTCCCATATTCTTGTGCATCCCCAGCCCACTTACTGGTAGGGTGGGGTGAGAATCAGAAAATACCTTGGCTCCGTATAAACAGTGCTCAGCAATGACTAAAATATCCCTGTGCTATCAACGCTGTCTTCAGCACAAATCCAAAACACAGCCCCAACCAGCTACTATAAAGAAATTTAACTCTACTGATTCCAAAACCAGCACACAAAGGGCTGCACTTCTTACCCCAGACGTCTATGACTTGATTGCTTATGGCAAGGTAGCAGAAAACCAGGATATCTGCAGATGCCTTCAAGGAAGAAGTTGTGTATTTGGGATGACAACCTCTATTGAGACAAGGATATATGTCCTCTCCAGAAGCAGCAGAGACTGCCTTCACTCCACTCACACCTCTCAAAAGGAAGATTCAGCCGCTCACCCATCTCGCACCACAAGCAGTCCAGCCATGGCCAATTCCCATCTCCTCACCCTTAGGGTAGGAAAATTCAATTCTGTGTCTCTTGAATAACGGCCCCACACACTCCACAGTGACTGGCAAAACCTGGCATTGGTCAGGGCTGCATTAGAAAATATGTAAATGACTCTTCTGGATCAGTATAGAGGATCTTCCCCACACTGGTAAGTCCTCAAGACATACCACTTGCTTCTAGATAACCTCAGGCTTGAACGTATGAGTTATTTTTCTCTGAGAATTCCTTTGAATCTAGTCATGCACTAATGTCCCAAGAGGAATCCTTAGCAAACACAGCTTTGTTTTGTTTTTTAAGTAATGAATGAAAACTCACTATTGCCAGACCTGTAGCCAAATGCTTCGATAAGAGGATGCCTTTCAAAACCCCAGTAACACTAAAGGAAATCACAGCTTGTGTTTGCTTGAGCTTGCATATTTGAAGAGAACTTATAAACTCACTTAACTCACAGATTTTTGAGAGAAGCTTTGTCAAGGGCATATGAAATAGAAACACTGGTCTGATGGTGCCTAAGAACCACTGGCATCAGGCCTAACTCATTATTTTATGAAGGATCTGGCAGTCAATCAATAGGAAATTATCTGTGCTGTATTGACATAAATCATAATTGGTTTCCCTTGAATGCCATGCCAAATCCTTAAGAGAATGAGTTACTGTATGCTCTATGTCGATTTTCTTTCTTTATCAGTTCAGCTCAAATCCGTCTTTGAATTCTGATGAACAGGGGCAACCTCAGCAGAGCAATCCCCTGGGAACACAAGTACTGCCATACCTAGCCTAGCATCCTGCATCTAGCAACAGATAGTATCTGATGTCTCAGAAGTCAGGTTAAGTGATAAAGAAAATGTATCTGTTCAGCCATGCATTGTGTTTATAGGAAACAGAATTTTAAAAGACTTTTTTGTTTCTTCTCTAAATGGGAAATGTGGCTGTATCTCCTTTTTCTTTCTGCAGCTTATACATAGTATCTGCATACATGTGCCTATCAATATAACATCACATTCAGATCCTCAAATTTTGCTTAGAAACTGATTTACTGAGAATGACCTTTATTTTAGAATCTGGAGGAAGAGCATGGCAAACCAGCGCTTTTATTTGTCCTCTACTTCTCAAGTGAGAGTTTATTCTGCAGGCATAGGAGTTACTGAAGGTCATGGTATCGTGGCCTTCCAATGCTGCTGGTCACATTCTCCCCAGCTGATCTCTGAAGAGACCTAGCACAAAATTAAGACAGCTTTACCTCAAAGGCTCTCAGACATCTGAGTGGGTGGTTTCCTCCAAAGCCCTGCTAATGCAAGGACTACCAGACTCGCTTTGAAGTCTGTGGCATTTCTGATAATCAGCGCCAAATGAGGCTGACACCAAACTTTATTTTCCTCCAGCTTTGTCTTCTTCAGTAAAAATGGACTGGAGAAGGAGTGGTGAGGGATGATCTCTTAAGCCCTGCTAGCTCCTTGTTCTGGGACAGAAAGAACAAGCAAACAAGAAAAAAAAAAAAAAAAAAAAAAAAAAAAAAAAAAAAAAAAAAAAAAAAAAAAAAAAAA
>NW_020955610.1:286505-326247 GCF_003031625.1 Empidonax traillii | reverse complement strand
AAAAAAAAAAAAAAAAAAAAAAAAAAAAAAAAAAAAAAAAAAAAAAAAAAAGTTAAAAGGATGGATATGGGGGTGGTTCACCTGCACAACTTTCTCATGAATGGGAAAGTTTTGCATCATGCTACAGCCAATGAACTAAACTCCCTCATGCCAACTATCATCTGCCTGCCTTTCTGAAGCAAGTCCCAGGGCCCAGGCCATGCAGAGCTGCTGCTGAAAAGGTCAATCGAGCTGCTGCGGTCAGATTAAAAGAAGAGCAGCTTCAGTGAGTTTATGGCAAGTAAGAGCAAACATAGGCTAATGCAGCACTAACACTGCAGCAAATCTCTCCTTCTGACTGCCCCTCCCCCGCTTTTGTTCTTATATTTATTATGCATATTTTCACATCATATATCAAAAACTATTCTACTTCGAAATTCTTGGTGGATTAATAACTCCTAAACTAGACAAACTGACATTTAGAAACTTTTTTCTATTTTTTTCCTTTTCTTTTTTCTCAACAAGCTGTTCTAAGTGGAATAACACATTCCAGGATGTACTTCCACCAGCCAAAATAAGCATACTTTGTATCTGTTTGGGCATGAGGCATACATCTTAGATGCGCTTGTATTAACTCACTAACCAACACAGATCCAGGATTTAAAATGTCCTGTAATTTCTTGGAACTTGAACTGAGTACTTACGGTAATATCAGAGGCTGACAATTTGTTGATTAAAAACAAGCCAAGTAAAGCACATGCAGATGTCAGTGCTTGATTTAAATGATTATTCATACTCTCCTAGGTTAGATGGAACCCCCCACACACATTTCTTTCTGCAGTAGAACAAGGTAATACATAATCTCAAGTAAGAACAGGACTTCTTTTTCCACCTATTTGGTAAAATTGCTCATATTACTTCAGCAAATTTTAAGTGATTTTTTAAATATCTTTCCTTGTATTACATTCCTTGACACTGTTCTCAGCTTTAGAAAGAGCCACTTGTTTTAAAGGTAAACAAATAAACAAACGAAGAGAATCATTTTTAGATTGCAATAAGTAAAATATTAAATATATTCTTATTCTTTTCTAAACCACCAGAAATTCTTCAGGCCATGTAAATGCATACTATGCACTAATAAAACATAGTGGTCTCAAACAAATCAGCAAGTGTTCTGATCCAGCAACATTTCATACAATAAAACTGGAAGTTTGAAAATATGTTTATCATGTCAATACATGATAAGAATCACTTATACTAGAATTAGATAACAAGATGAAAAAGAATCAGAAAATGTAAAGAAATACAGAAAACAATTGTATGTCATACTAAAAAATGGAGAGATCACTTCTCCATGACTCTATATGAACCCAAATTCCAAGCAAAAAAAAAAAAAAAAGTGTTTAACTATCCTCGGTAGGTATGAAATGATGTCAGCATAGCAGATATCAGAGTCATCAGGGAAAAAAATTGCAGGCATAAGGTGGGAGTTCAAAGAGTTCTGAAGAGCAGAAAATGGATAAAGATAGTAAAATCATTAGGTATTATAACAAAGGAAGCCTTGGGAAAACAGATCTGTGAGCAGGTGAATGAGTGACCTATTGTGTTGATTTATACTTCGAAGAACAATTACTAATAGTCATCTCTCTCTTCCAGATACGCAATCAGATCAGGTCTCCATTCCAAAATACTAAAACATTCCCAGGAAATATCTGAAGTAATAACAAGACAAACTGTAAGTAGCCATGGGAAGTGATACAATATAAAAACATATTTTCAGCATCATTCCCCAAACCTCCATGTTATACCAAAAGGTTAATAACATTTTCTTTCTTTTTTTTGATAGCTACATAGACAGAGACATTCTCAGAATAATTTCATGCACAGGTAACTTTGTCAAGAGGTGTCAAGAGGGTCTCAGAAGAATGTCTGAGAAGAAAAGGGATGTCTCAAAAAAAAAAGAAAAACAGCATCTTGGGACAAAAGCTTGATAGCTGGCAACAAGTGAGAGAAGTAAATGTAAGCGGTGCTCACCTGGATGGGGGATAAGAGTAATATAGTAGAGGAGAACAACATTGTAGAAGAACAAAAAAGGTAGAGAACAGGCAGCATTTCTGAACATCTGAGTTGCCTGTGTATTAACACAAGAAGAATTAGGAGCTATCTCACGAAGCTGGAAGTCCTTAAACAGCACAATTATTAGTCAATTAGAATAGACACATGGTGGGAATAGTCACATGGTTGGAATATTTGACAGCTTATATAGCCAGGGAAAAGGAGGGAAGAGGAGCTGCTGAGTGGCAGAACGTAGAAAGATCTACAGAGAAGCATCTTGACAATAATGAGGAAATAGAGCAGAGGTATTATCCTGGCAAATGTCAGCCATCAAACCAGGAAGATCAAGTGGAAGACACTTCTGTGATAAATTAGCAGAAAGCCCCCAAGGTACAGGTCTTCATAGTAAAGCTCCAAAAATCTCTTGGGAAAGAGTAGAGCAGGGTCTCCAGAAACTTTCCAAGGAAGAAGTTTGATGATTTTTTGATGAAGAAAATTGTGCAAGCAACTAGAAGGGAAGTAGGACTGAATCTGAGCCTAGCCTGTAGGGAATTTTTTTTTTTTTTTTGAAAATGTCAGAGGGGAAAGTAAAAATAGGAGTGAGATAAGGAAATGAGAGTTAAAGATTCTCCCCAAGTGGAAAAAAGCAAAGACAAGATATTGGACTGCAAAGAGGAACTCAAAGAACTAAATAAGATCTCATGGGAAACAGGTAAAAGGAGTTCAGAAATGTTGATCCCTAAGGAGGTAGTAACAGCAAAACTGTGGAATGTTCTAATCTGCAAGATGGGTAGGAAAGGTACCAAGAATATAGCTTGGTAAACCATGAGGACCTCTGAAAGAGAAAAGAGATGTACTAGGAGTGGAAATAAAGTCTGACTACTTAGAATTACTGCAATCAGAAAGTTATTATTTAAAAGGAAATACAGCTGAAAACAAATATAAAGGAGGGCGAAAAAAATCCATAAGTCCATTAACAGAGAAAATAAAAATAAAAATTAAAAAAAAAAAAAAAAAAAAAAAAAAAAAAAAAAAAAAAAAAAAAAAAAAAAAAAAAAAAAAAAAAAAAAAAAAAGAGAGAGAGAGATAAAGGTTTAAAAAGAGGAAGTTAAAAGGGTGAAATGCTATCAGACATGGAGAAAAAGAATCTAGGTTACTTAAGGAAAAGTTACTGAGGATGTTAGTTTGAGGTTTGTTTTTCTTTTTTTCCAAATTCCTAAGCCTAGTGGAATTCACCTTATATGCTTAATATAGTAAGTCAGTGGCAGAATCATTAGTGCTTGCCTTCGTGAAGGATTGGTCTGGGAAACTGAAAAAGATCAAACAAGCAACCTATTTCAAAAGCAGTAGAAGGGAAGAGAATGGGGACTTCAGTTAACTTCAGTTCCCAGAAAATGCTGGGAAATCAGACAAACTATTGGTAAAAATTAAGACTACTAAGAAGTATGAGGACAGGTTGATCTGTCAAGCACAAATCAATCCAAAACCATAAAATTTCTATCTTTGACAGGGAATAAGCTTCGTGGACATGTCATATGTCCTAATTTTTGTAAGGTTCTTAACGTTTTCTCAAGAAACAGACCTAGAGAAACTTATTCCAGGTGAAACTACTAACACATGAGAGGAAAACTGGTTGGATATACAGAGGAAAGTTCATGGTCAAAATGGAAGGCCACATCAATCAGCATTTCACCACAGATGTACCTTGAGCTCACACTACTCACTGTTATTTATTAATAGCGTGGAAGACAGTGCAGGACATATGGTTGTTATATTTTCATGTAACACAGTATTTAAAAAATGGGGTAAGAATTCAGGAAGATCTTAGCAAACTGAAAAAAATTGATGTAGAAATACTGACTTGGCATCCAATCCACAGGAAAGGAACTCTGATAGATGATCAAAAGTTGAACATGAGTCAGAAATCTCATATTGTTGCAGAGAGGGTAAACACTGTGTTGGCACACATAAACAGACAAGTTTCTATGAGACAAATGGAAAGTTTCTTCTGCTCAATTCCTTGAAATTCTTTGTCTTAAGAAGTTATTCTTTAGGTAATATTAGTTCAGTGCAATAAAAGCATATCAAAATCCTCTTTGTAAAGAATAATGATACATCAAGTGAATTATTCCTATACTGAATACTAATTTGAATTCACAGGGGTGAGAATACAGAGATGTTACCAAAATCTGTGACATGAATACAATCTATTCCTGTCATGTACAGATTTGGAGTTCAGAAGGATACACAAAACTCAGATATCAACTGATCACAGAAAGACGGCAGCAAGATTAAAATCAATTAACAGTAAAGCAAAAGCAAGCCCTCACTATCGCCTACTTCTATCTTCTCTTTTTGTTACTGCTACCTTTTACAAAGCCAACATCAACAAATTCATTGTAGCTTATATCTATATTTATAGTAGCATTTCGATCATAGTGCACTGTCACAATTTAAACCACAGAAGAACACAATTTCTTGGCTTCCTTTTTTAGAAGATAAAACCAAGAAGTATTTTGTAGAAATGTACAGAAAATTCCTTATCACAGCATTATTAACTGAAAGCTACTATTTTTTGGCTCCAGGCAGCCCGAGATGGCCTCTGGGTCACCCAGCTGCCAACCTGTAATGATGAAAAATAAATCACCCAGATGCTTAGTTATGGTTTTCCCAGCAATGTTAGAATCTGCTCTGCTGGGCTTCAAAAACAGAAACAGCCATAAAGGTCTCCCCCCAAAAACCCACAAGCTAGGATGCATTTTCTGAAGGCTTCACACTCTTTGTTGGTATAAGGGACCTTGTTCCAACCTCCAGCTGTGGCAAACACCTTATAGCTCTGTGGGTCACAGAAAGATGATTAGAACGTCTCCAGTGTCTGTACTGGAAATTTCTACATTAACAAGAGCTCAGCTCCTCACTACAAAAGTTAAAACAATGAGACACAACAAACCAAGTACTCCTAAAGACATTTTTGGATTTTTATTTTACAATATACTGATGCCAAGGAAGAGCGAAGGGAGGTCCTTTTGAGACAATGCCTGTATACAGCTACCACAAATTAAGCAAGACCGTGGGGCTTGACAGTAGGCTGCCATCACTAATCACATGCAATTGGCATGGCAACAGTTTCCTTTCTTTTTTTTCTGTAGATCAGCATCATTCCAAGTACTATATAGTATGGCAATTCCAGGTTGCTCATGAGAATGTAGGAATTATTACATAATCTTTAAAAACATTTTCCAACTTTTTTTTTTAAGAAATTGACCTGCAGCTCTGCATAAAATGCAGTAAAAAAAAAAAAAAGCAGCTTTATTTTTAAGGTTACCCATTGCACATTAGTATATACAATATAGAGTTACCTTAATTTTTTAAATATTCAGAAAAAAAATTGGCAGAAAATACTTTGTAAACAATGTCTATCCATACATTCAATTAATAATTCATAATAAATATGTCATAGAAAAGTAATTTTCAAAGGCCTTTTGAAATATCAAAATATTCTGAGGCAAGTAATGAATTATGTGTTTGCAATTTTTTAAATTAATGTGGGACTGATGAGTTCAAATCATTGAAATCAGTTTTTCTCAACTGAATTTTTATGGTAATTTTTTTCTGAAGTACATAAATCCACCTTTTAACCTCTTTATTTTACTCACTCAAATCATCCTAATTTTTAATGTCGTGTACAGTCAACAAAACACCCTTTTTAATGTGTCATTTACTCTGTGACAAATGGAAGCTTCATTTTCATTGACACCCTGAAGAAGGGAAGACTACTATAGGACCAATTAGGACAAAATAAATAACATCCCAGTCAACTCACAAACTAAAGTAAGCTCTGACTGTCTCAAATTATCTAGATCTGCTAAACTAAATTTGAGAGTTTATATATTCAACTACATGGGAGTGGTTTCTACTTCTCCCTCTATTCCTTCCTTTTTCTTCATCTCTTCATTGTTTCTCATTCTTACTGCCATTCTTAATGACATTCTTATAGTTGTTATACATGGCCAGACTGAGTTGAACCTGTATGGGTGTTTTAAGCATCCTCTCCCATAGTATGGAGGAACCACATCTTGAAGCTAAGAAGCAAGGAGAATGTGAGAAGGAAGACAGAAGAAGGACAGAATGGTGTGATGTGACCTCTAAGTTTAACAAAAGCTTACTCCTTCAGAAATGTCCAGCAAAGCAACTTCTAATGAAATCTGTTATATATTAGAAACATGCTGTGTGTGCTCTCCAAGTAGATCTAACAACATACTAGAGATTGTGAGCTTCCTGCTGTATAAAGCCTGTTACTGGTATAAACCTTAATAAATGCTATTAGTAACTTTGTTATGAGGCATGGGTACAACAGTTTACATAATTCACACAGTAGGACAGACAAAAGATTAAAAAATTATCTTTCTTGCTTCAGAAACCCATTTAGGTGTATCTCCTAGCAAAGGCAACTCTCATGGCATCTCCTAGCCAAGGCACGGAGGAAACTGCCACTATTAAGCAGCCAATTAATGTCGAGTTGCAGATAGAGCCATCAGTCCTCAGGATACATATAGAAACCTTAGGTGACACTGTCCAAAAAAGGTTGTCATTGCAAATTCCAGGATTACATCCTCCAGCCTGAGGATATTGCCTGGAACAGGAAAGCCCGGGACTAACATCTGGCAGTCAGGATATCCTTTGACTGGGTAAACTACAGAACACAATAAGGTACCTGTTGGCTAAGTTTAAGAAAAATTGCATTTTTCTCCTTTTTATTTTGATTCCAGTCTTTCTTATCCTTAGAACTCTGATTTTAATACTCTGATTTAAGCTTGGCTGACACTTCTGAAAAAGGATGAACTGAAGTAAAACTGTACCACAGTGAGTGCTGAGGCTGCAGCAAAGCAATTAAAGCTGTGTGTGCGGGCGGCCCTGAGGAACCATAGAAGTGCTAGAGAAATGAAGGAACATAGCAAGGAAACACAACATCTTGGGACAGTTTCACAGTAATCTGCAAAGCAGCTCTGTGCGGGCTGCCAGACCCCTGCCTGTAGCCAAGGCAGGCACCAAACTGCACTCCTGCCACAAGAAGCACAAACTGAGAGCATTGTCACAGTCGAGACTGACACACCGGGGAGGTGTTTGCAAATCAGTGCATTTCACACAGATGGACACACTTGGAATCCAAGATTGGAGGGACAGGGAACTCACAGGAGCAAGGCAGGGGACAGTTTCAGCTGACTTCTGGCAAAGGGAAAGGGGATCCTAGCACAGAAACCAAAGCCGGTCTGGCCCTGCTTGGGGACCAGCAGAGGGGAGAAAGGTATGGAAGAGGTGGGAGACTGCATGCTCCCTTGAGAGGGGAAAGCACAAGAAAGGGTTTTGTATTAGAAATCAAGAGCTCTGTTTCTCCTTTAGGCTGTGAAGTTGAGTTTGCTAACATGATACATTGGAATGCAAAACTATAAATTGTTTACTTAGAATCTTTCCTACATCTGCTACCATTATGGACTAAAGTTTTGCAAAACTAATTAAAGTTAAGGTGGACTGAGTTTTCATTAGCAAACAAATGGCCCACATAGAGCTGTTTGTGCCAATAATTCTGATAACTGCATAGGTAAAGACATTAAAAAATGTAATGCCTTTGCACCTAACACAGAGACATACAGTTTCAATAGTTCATAAGGACATTCCACTATGAATTATGAATTGATCAACTTTTGTCAGCCAGGATAAACAGAATAAACAACAGAGTAAAATTCATATCTATGTACCATATATTTTTTCCTACATCCCAATTTCAATTGATACAGAATTGAACACATCTAGTCTTGGCTGGTTTTCTCTTTCTATAATTGAGGTAAAGTATTTCCAGTATTATCATTTTGCTTGTTTTCTTCCTCCTCCATTGCTCAGTTGATACCTGGTCCAGGATTCATGCTAAGGCCCAAACATTCATGCTAAGGGCCACCATCGCTACTTCAGAATGAGTTTACAGCACGAATCAAAGGTGACTTCATACTCATGTAAGTTGGCAAGTGTGAACTTGCTGTTTGGAGAAAGCCAGCAATGTCTCAATGAACTAGAGTCTCACTACACAGCCTCTAGCTAAAAAGTGGTTTACTGCCCTCCATGCTGGAGAGATGATGAGATTAGAAAACAAAACTTAATAAAAGTATTTACGTTAAAAACCCACCCCCTCCTCCCAGAAAAGACTTAATATACAGCCTTGAGCTCATCAGAGCACAACCTGCATTGCCTGCAAGCAAACACAGAAAGTGATGTTGTTTTACGCAAAAGCTTCTTGTAAACATTCCCTACTACCTAGTTAATTTTTCTGCATTTTGTGGCATTTTTCTATGGGCACGGACATCTAACCTGTCTTTTAGCTCCCACAGTTGATTAAAATGTGTCTTATCTAGACATTTTTAAAAGGTCATTAAGTATCTACACATTTCGCCTGACTTCCCAAGTGGAAAAAAGTCATTTTGCAGGGCTGCTGGTCTAGCCAGTGGTAAAAGAAAATGTCACTGCATCTTGCTCATTCTGACCTCACTAGAAGCAAATAAAACCTCTTTTAACATCTTGTGTTTGTTTAAGTGCAGAAGCTTCACTAAAATGACTTCTCACTCATGGAAAAAGCCTTCCAGGAAGTCAGTCCAGCCTCTTAGGGAAAGCACTAGGTGACTGTTTGGGACCCCAGCTTTGTTTAGTAGCTCTGCAGTTGGCTGAGATGATGGGAGATGATCACTCTGGTTGTATTCAACTGGTCAGGGTCCCAACAGTTGCCCACTGTCTCCACTCATGTGCTACTCTCTGAGTACAGGCACAATCAACACTTACATAGACTTCTTTTGGCCTCATGTTTTTTGGCCCTTATGTCTCAAGTGTCCACCAGCACCAGACTTTTCCCATGCCTATCTTCTCCATTGCTAATCTGTTCTTCATTTTGAGCTGGGGCACTGGGACTGACTCATGAAGTACCTGGGCATCCCAGCAAACACAGCCCTGTATGGAGAATCAAACCCAAATAACATTGATGATTTTACTTTTATCTTTTTAGTTTTTCTTTCTCTTCTACTGTATTCTTTCTTTGTCATTGTACCATGCTTCTTTCCCCTCTGTCTCTTCTGCTGTGTTTGGAAATATGTTAAGAACCTGGAGTAGAGTTAGAAATGAAAGAGCTGACATTCAGCCATTTAAGGTTAATTGAGAAGCCAGAAACAGCTGACAACACATCCACAGGCCAGAGGATCCACTTTGGTTTCTCAGAGCACTGGTCCCTGCTGAAGTTCTTCTGGAAAGTATAATGAATGGAAAAAGAAAAAAAGACACTCGATTGGCCTTATCAGTTAGTCACTGATACATCAGGTCACTACTTCTAATATTTCTGCAACTAAACTCATTAATTGTTGTGTAGCTAGGGTTACTAGAAAAGTCCTTAAGTCAAGGTAACAGATGACATTTGGCATAAGAATTAGAAACCAAGGCTCCAGGATTTTCAGATTTGAATGTGAATCTCTGCTGTTCCTGTATTTCAGAAGACTTGTCTTTGATGTCAAGAGATTCAGCTACAGAGCCAAAGAACGAAAGCTGTCTCCACTCCACAGCCCCTCTGTCATTTTTCCACATTTAAGCACACAGCAGGCTGTGCCTCAGCAAGGTCGCTAATCTGTGCTGTAAAGGAACCAGCAACAGGTGTTATGTTTCAGCACCACATTTCTCTACCTGTCTGGTTGTTTTGAACTCTTTCAGAGTAACAAGCAAGATTAATGTAAAGATTATTACTGGTAATACTTTATTGGTGAAGTGATAACATTTTCCACTTGGTGGCAGATATTCCTTTTAAAAATAAGCACAAAGGCAAAAAGACACACTCAATGCAGTCTTTTACTGAGGCAAACCTTTGTGGTGCCTGATGGGCACAGATCCTGTGGATGCAGAGCTGAGCTGCAGAGTTCTAGGGCAAAGACTTGCTCCAAGAGCCAGGTGTGTGGTGATCAGCCACGCATGACCACGTTTCCTCACATGCTTATGAAACCACCCAACACCATGAACGTCCTCTAGCACTGATTGGAAGATTTTGCCTTTACCATTCAGGGTGTCCCTGGTACTGCACGAAATCCATAGGCTTTGGAGAAAGTCAGAGCATGCAGATTTTGAGCATCAGGGTCTCAGCAAAGGTTCAGCTTCCTTGATGTGTAGTTGAGAGGAGATGCTCCCTCTGTTCTTATCTTTCACATTTATCTTGCCTGCAGGTAATTTGATGCCAAAAGTGGCAATTTTTCCCTCCTGTAGTGCTGCACTATGGCATTCAACTCAATAGGGGACATTAAATGCAAGGACACTATTCCTCTAGGAGTTTGGGCATTAGACTAGCTAAATTGTTGGCCTGCCCCAGGACAACCAAGTCCTTTTTTTCTTTTTCTTCTAAGATCCCATCGCAGTGGGAAGGTAGAGGACAAATTTTATTCTGATAGCTAACAATGAACATCTCAGAATCATGTAAATCCCATCTAACCACAGGCAGAGGACTCTTGCATATTCAGTCAGGTTGCTGACTAGAAACAAGGTCATTATACTAGCTGGCAGGCAGTTAATCAATTAAGTTCATGAATTTCAATGCTATTTTGCATGAAAACTTTTCTTAGAAACAACCAAAAATATTGAGGTTCTGGGTCTTTTCCTTCAATATTCAGCACAGTCCTTAAAACACAGCCTTTTTTTTTTTTTCTCATGAAAGTCAATGCTTGTCCTCAAAACATGGCCATGGCCATTCTCATTTGCTGTTCTGAGAATACTTCTTGAATCAATACCATGTCAACTGGGGAAAAAAAACAAACACTGCAATGATACCTCTCCCTTGAGCAGAAGGGCGTGGGGGAAAACAACTTTATAACTCTGCTGTGGACTGGAGTATAACATACTGCTCATGTCTTTTATGCAGCAGGACCCCTCAGTTTCTAGGTAATGCCTTTATCTCTAACATAGCTGCATACTCTTTCAACAGAGAAAAGATATCCTGAGGCCGTGACCCGTCCTTCTGCAGCTGAGATTCATTTTGAACTGTTTTGAACAAGAACATGTAGCAATGCACTTGAAGTTCCCTTCTCTCACCACTGAATGGGAAGCTGAGTGCTTCCACCTAATTATTCTGACCTTTCCACTATCAGGATTTGACTCAGACTATTCAAGGAGGAGAGAAAGAGGCTCTGTTTTTGCTTAAGTTATGTGTTCCTTGGTGACAGCATAGCCTTCTAACACTGTAGGGTCTGTCTTCAGCATTAACTTCCTCTGGGGCCCTTTTTTTGATACCAAAAAAAAAAAAATCCACTCAAAACAAAACAGTAGGAGAATATAAGCCATTCCTATCAAGATATGCATCTCTCCTGTATAAGTGTGGCTCTTTGCCATTGAATTTTATTGCAAATTAATCACATCCCAGAAAGGATATAAGCCACTGCTTGGTGATGCCAATGAAACCTCACTCCCCCTCCGTTACAGCCATCTCTGTTTCAAGAATTGACAATGGAAGGAAGATGGCTTTATATCACCTAGCGAGTCATATGTGACATGGACAGTTGATGGGTCCTACATGTGGTCTATTGGGAGGACCAGGTGCCAGGAAATTCCTATTTCTGCCTCAAAACCAAAATTACATTTATTTCCCCTTTCCAAATAGTTGGTATGATGCTGCCCTTGTGCTAAGTCAACCACATGATATTCCTATGCAGGGAGTTTTGGGAGGGCTTGCAGTTAGAGAATCACATTTTCTATCTCATTACTTTGTCTCTTGCTCACATCCTGGCCTTCTCACAGGGTTTATTTTCTTCTTTCTGTTCACTTTTCCGTGTCCCCCTCTCTGCCACTTATGTCAGTGACAAGGTACAAGAGTGGCTATCTAAATTTCCTTTCCTTCTAACTCTAATTACTTTTGCACTCCCAGAGGAAAAATTTCAAAGGTAGTTACCATATTAATTGAACATGAAATTTCACTCAGAATTTTCCCTCCTGTGTTTTTGGCTGTGACTAGGCTGGTGGTTATGTTACAGAAAAACAAACTGTTACAAGTGAAAAATGACCAAGATTAGAAATGTGGGAAATGACAAATAGGTAATTAGCACAGTTTAGCCAACTTATCTGAATTGTTTTTTATTATTTATCTGTTGACATTTTTGTACAACATTGGAAAATTCCCTCTTCCAGACAGGTGGACTAGTGAATACCCATGCCATCTGTTTAAATGTCTAATTTGCAGTATGCCATCTATATGACCTTCAGTTTTCAAATCATTTTATAACCCATCAATCTGTGCACCTGGCACAGTATCCTCCCTTTGTACCTGATAACTGGTTAGCACATTTTAACCTCTTTCATGGCAAATAACAAATATTTTCTACGCTCATCACAGCTTTTTCTCCATTCCTTCCCTTGTCTTTGCTATTACCGGAGGACAACATAATGAATTTGTCAGCATCAGAGTCATTTTCATCTGACATTTTGCAAGAATCTATTTGCTCTCAGCACTCAAATTTTTTTATATATTTTAGCTGGGTTTTACCTGTCCTGCATTTTCTAAAGGGAAAAACTGTACAATTCAGCATAGAAACTGAGACTAAAAAGAGCATGTAAGACAAAATGCTGTGGACTGATAGCATTACTCATGCAGGTGCTCATCATGTGGTATTCCTCGTAAAAATAGTATCCAGTACTGTTGCCACTAGAATTCTCCTAAAGAACGAACAAAGGAAAACAGCTCCAGATGGGGTTAAGTGAATGTCTGCCCCTTAAAGCATTTTCTGAAGAGTTTATATGTCATGTCCTTGAGCTGCCTGGCTGACGGTGATTTTTCAGATGCATTCACTGTTTTCTTCTTTGCTCCCAGACAGTCAGATGTTGCTGATGTGGCAGTACCAGGAATGTGACTTATTTTAGAAGGGAAAATGCTCACCCAGCACATGTTCAACACGTGTCACAGGGAAGACATCAGCCCAAACAGATAGCAAGTGCAAAAAGATGTCTCCTAATTTTATCTCTGACAGAGTGAAGCACTGAAGCTCTCAGACAAAGCTTTTGTGGTGAAGGAAACAGGCCCTCAGGGCAGTGTAGGGCAGTTTGACAGGAAAAGACTTGCATCCAACACAGCAATGGAGTAGAAGAGGAGAGAAATGAAGTTTATTATCTTCTGTGGGGACACTAAAGAATTTGCTCATGTCTTACTGTCCAATTTAGGACACCAGGAGAGAGAGTTAACTCTCTCTTCGGTTAAACAGAAAAGCATGGCTTGTATTTCCAGTGGTCCTGTTGGGTTTTGACATGAAACAGGACAAGACAGTCAGCGTGAATGTGTCCTAGTGATGCAAAAAATGAATATTGGTAAGTCAAAAATAAGTATGCTTCCCTTATCAAAAGAAAGGATGCCACTGAAGACCATTTCTCTGCAAACCAAGATGAAAGCTGGTAATTGGCATCAGAGCATTTCCTCCATCAACCTCCGTTGCTTCACTTAAGTCTTGCTAAGACTGCTAAGACTAAAGTAAACATTTTCTAGTCTCGGTTAAATGTTGGCAAACAGGACTTGACACTGTTAGTGGGACTGGCTGGGGATTTTCTGGCTAGTTTCTTGACTGGAAAATATGAATTCAGAAAAAAACTGACACTTTAGTCCAAAGAATGCTTCTAAGTTAAGAGACAAAGAAAGGAGTCACATCCTGTGTTTGCCCCCACAGTGATATGAGGATAGTCTTGATCCTTTCTCTCTCTCTTACTCAGATCACAGATTTTGGCCTGGGTCTTTGTGGTGAGAGCCTGGTCCATGCCTGCAGATAGAGGGGTCAGTTTGCCATCACCATCTCATTTTTCTGTTTGATACCTGTGCAACTGTTGATGACAACATAAGAGGAGAGATAGATTTTCTACAAATTAAGACACATACTCCGGAAGACAGAAAAGACCTTCACACCCGGCTGGAGTTACACGTATCTCTACTTCACAGTTAAAGTGTGTCTTTCTAGAAAGCAGAATTCAGTTTCATCCAGTCATAGGAAAGAATGGGTGCTGAAATCGAAGCAGTATTTGAGCACAGCCCTCACCACGTGTGACTTGCTGTGCCAGTTCGTGCCAGCCAGCTGAAACCCTCAAGTGGTCACCTCATTCATCCTTTCTGCATTTTAGCCGGTGTGGCTCCCACCTGTTATGAAATACCCTCTCTCTTCTCTTAAGCCTCAAAGATTTTAGCAACCTGCTGTCATCTACTAAACCAAGATCAAAGACAACAAAAGGGCCTGTCTAATCTGAAACGTAATCCTCTTTATGTGTTTCTTTTTGTTTCTGAGCTGGCTGTCAGTACCGGCAGTCCTTCTATCCCCACCTTTTTGCTTAGGGATTAGGATACTGGGGTCACTCATACTTAGGGATTAAGACACTGGGGTAACTCATACTGTTACCACTGTGGGTCTGACTGTTTTCCAGCTGTCCAGCTTCTGCTACTATTCGTGGTGTGTAGTACATAAAGACATGATCAGAGTTTGTGAATAGTTCCACAGCATACAACAAAGCTATCAGAAACTGGCCTGGCATCACACCTGTCATATTGCTTTTCAAAATGAGAGTTCCTGTCATTAAACAGTCACTGACCCTTTGGCAGCAGGACTAGACAGGCGGGAAACTGCTAACAACTTACCTATAAAAGCCAACACGCTGTCCTTACCTGACACTGTACAACTTCAGGTGATAAAATTGGTTTGACAAAAGTGGAAGCTGGGAAGCCTGCTTAACCAGACCTATAGGAAGTTGGAAAAACAAATAAATGCACAACTTTATTTTCCCTTAAATGTTCTCTGCCAGATGGATCCTCTTTTAGCTTTCATTCATGCTGTATTTCTCACATCTGTGTGCATTTGTTAGCAGTGAGGCAGCGCATCCAGCACAGACCAGAGATCTTCCCTTGTGTGCATCCTCTCAAAGCCTGGCCAGGCTCTTCCTGCCTTGACAGGGGATTTAACATCACCCTTTTAATCTTCCAAAGTTTTTCTCGGGCTTGAGTATTCCAAATATCATACAGTTCTAATTATTCCGGTAAGACACTGCAAAATCTCAAGTGCTTTCATTCCCCTAAAAGCTGGCAAGGGATGTGTAAGTTGTTTGTGCTTTTGTTTCCCTTACTATATGCTTTGTTTTCTCTTTCTCTCCCACTTACCAGCATAAAACCAAAATTTGCAAGCTTCCCTCTAAACCACCCTGTGCCAAATTTTCCAGGAAGTAATTTATAGCAGTGAGTTCCGTAAGGAGATGTTCCCACTGCAAATATGTACACTAACAACAGCACAAGGCAAAATGATTAAAAGATACATAGCTCTTATATTCCTTACATCTTTGTGTCTTTAAGCTATTTAGAAAGCAAATTTCAAAGTTTCCGCTGTAATTTTTAATTTCATGTACAACCACATTTGCTGCATATAGGAATTATTTTCTCTACTGAGCTCAGAGAAACAATTTACCATTTTTATCTAAGATCAGGTAGAACATTGTTGCTACTTATCTATAGTGCATTTAGGGTAATAGTTCTAACTTTAAATAACAATCTTTTCTCCAGCTTTTAAAGACAAACTTTGATTAACTTTAAAGCACGTATCTCCCAGGTAAGTAATGTTAGTCATTGTTCATTGTGAGAAACTTAGCCACATATTTACTGTAATAGATATTTCTGTTGATTAATTATGTAAAACAATAGCAGTTTTTCTTCCCTGGAGTTAAGAGAAAGACTCCTATTTAAAACAAGGGCTCTTGAGAAAACAAATCTCATTTCAAAGGTTATTAGCAAAAAGAAGCCTTTGTTTTAGTCTTAATGGAATCATTCTCCTAGGATGACACAAATATCCACAAAGCACCATGATTTCATTTGGGTTTAAAAAAAAAAACCAAAAACAACTTTATTTTCCCTTGACACAAAACAAGATTAGCTGGGGTGTTTTTTTGCTGTGTTGGGTAATACAATAATGGCTAGATTGTTTGTCTCTGGCCATCACATGAGCATGCAGGGAGAAGGGAAGAAGACATAAAAGATTTCCTCTGCAGAGCCACTGAAGAGCAGGAGGCAGTGTGCCTGCAGCACAACCTTCTCTTCCCACCAGCTCCTGGGGCTCGCTTCAGCATCACATGTGCCTGCTGGGCAAAGCTGGCTCCCAAAGCAGTGCAGATTTGCCCCTACAAAATTGCTCTCCTTGCTGCACTGCCGTGCAGTCACAGCAAGGGAGGAAGAGAAGAGGAAGCTGGACCAGAGTCTCATATTCTCTAACCAGCCAATAGACCCATCTGGTGCCACAGAAAACGAAGCTGCTGTTTCCTACATTGTGCAGGGTGTGTATTGTCCCGCACTCTGCAGCTGTGGGGGAGGCTCTCCTTCCTCCAACCAAAAACTGCCAAGGGCTTTGTTTACATCAGTGCAGCTGTGAGGTCTCCCAAATGCAGGCCAGCTGTTAAAAGCCAAAATGAGCTCCTAAATAGTGTGAACCAAACTGTCCTCCTGCATCTGCCTCTTCAATCCCATCCAATAAACTGTCCACTAGTAACAAAATAGAATGAGACTGAAAGACACAGAGCACATGTTATAGTGTGACTGTAATGATTGGTCAATATATCCTACCATGCCTCCCTGTAAAAGGAGCTCTCCTGGCCCCCAGATAAGGCTCCCTCATCTTCACAGAGGGTAAAGCAACCAAATTTTAAAATATTTACCTGCTTTTTATCTACTCTCATATGGGAAAAATCTCCAAAAAGGATGTGAGGCCAAGATGAGTAACTGCATTTACTAATTTGTTTACAAACCCTTCCTGTTCAGAGAAAAAAATATGGAAAAGTAATAGTAAGGGATTTCTTCAAATAGATACTCTAAGGTCTTCAAACTTGGAAATGTGTTCATTAATGTGTGGCAAGACCTTGGAAAATACTGCAAAGGGGTAAGGGCCAAAAAAAATCTCACTATACTGTCCCATGTTAGTAAATGACATATAAAAGGAAGGGACCTATTTAAAAAATGTTGCCAAGCAGGAGAAGATCAAAATTTTCTCATACCCCACAGTATGAATTTGAGAATCTGGCTGGACCTAGTAAAGAACTTCTCCTTAGTACATATTGCCATATGAGAGTTTGTAACCCCTAGGTTCAGGGTTTTTTTTCACTCTTTGAAAGCATCTACAGTGAAATAAAAAAAAAAAATCAAAAAAATCTTATAGAGGACAGAAAAAGAGATTATGGTAGCAGATATCTGCAGGAAATTCTGTTCCAGTTATCATAACATGAACATGTTCTCAAATTAAACTAAGTTCAATAGTAGACTAGGTTTGTTTTCTTCATGGTTCATTGTGAGCTTAGATACCTTACACTTCCTCAGGGCAGAGCCAATATTACATTTGGGAAACATGAAATGCTCCAGATTTATACGCATATACAAGAAGAGTATTTTGCAGCACAATTTGATAAACAGTTTTTAAATAGCAAGTGTTACTGATAAAAACAAGCAGTGAGTATTTTTCAAGATGGAGGCTTTCTCGAGGGCAACTTAAAGAAGGGTGTATAGAAAGCCTCGTACCTCCTGAAGTTCTTCTGGAAGTAAGTAGTGCTATAAACAAAGGCATTATCAGAGTAGTCCTGAGCATCTCAGTATAAATTAACCCTGGTACTTTAACTTCATTTGTATTCAAATTCATATTAACTGAGATCTACGCTACACTGTCATGATTTTGGGACTATAGCACAGATGTGTCACAGTCATTTGCATTGTACAGTGTAGAAAATACTGCCCAATACAGTAAAACGAATTTCAGAATATGCAAGAAAGGAAGGTTTCATTTCTAAGTAAAGAAACCATTTTCAGGAAATGCAGGATTTCTGTCAGGATGACAGAAAATAATTTTCATAAATCATTTGCAAAATATTAGAAAATTTAAATAATATATTAATAATAATTTCATTATAACAAAAAAAGTATTTGCTTTTAGTATGGACTTTCTCCCTTCAAAATGGTAGGTTTTTACCACTGATGTTACAATCAACACAAATAATATGAAAAAAAATTGTGAGAAAATGCTTTTAAATGGACAAGTAGCTAAATTTGTAAATAATTATGCAACATTCATTTCCTTTCATATCCTAAGGAAAAAAAATCCAGCACTGTTCAATCAGATTCTTCGAAAAGTCCTGAAGGGTTGTTGAAAAATGACCCGTTTATTCCTACATCTGCTTAATTAATGCAAGTGAATGTGTCAAATATCCATCCTGGTAATGGATTAAGAAATTATCTACAAGCAGCTTTGGAAAGCTGCAGGCAAACAAAATTTCTCAGTATCGCTATGCAGAACATCCTGCTCTACATCAAGGCATATCTGAAAAAGCTGAGGTAAAGCAAATGGGTTATAAAAATATGTACATCTTTACATTTTCTTGTAGCAGACCAAAGCAGCATTACCATAATAGTTACATCTATCACGTCTCCTGTCACATAACTCCTGGCTCTCCTGCTCCAGTTTTGCTAAACTTGAATGCATATTTCTCTCTTTTTTGCTGGTGTATCTGTAAAGCTTCAGGCAAATTTTCCTCACTGATCCCTTTGCACACATTCCCTGAATCAAGCCTGAAAGATGCTTTACATCTCCTTCTTCAAATTCCTCCTCATGACATACACGTTCTGTGATGCTGACAAGGAATGAAATCCCTTGTAGCAGCTCAGGTGAGGTAGGAAGCAAAGATCACTGAGGCACTTTGAAAAATGCTTTTTTGAAACAATATGTTAGTTGAAAAATACATGTATGATTACACTGCCAATGCCCAAATAATTTCCACCATTTACCTGTTGTATCCTGGTCTCTTTTGATGAAGAAAAACAAACAGCACAATTTTTAGAGATATGGAAGGCAGAAGGCAAAGGAAACATGGCAGATGGGCAAGGAGATGAAGAATACCAGACAATTTCATCAACCTAGAGCAAATAAAACACTATCATCAACAGTCACACTTTCACAGTCACAGAGAGATTGCATAGGACATTTATCAGCAAAATATCTAACCACCAGACATACTTTTAAAACAGCTAAAAACCTTTCTAAACATGAGGCTTGGATATGTGGAGGAGAAAGCTAAAGAAAAAATGGACTTGATGAAGCAACTAGTTCCAGCATTTTCTAGATGAGAAGTTTCCATGGTGGTTGCTAAATTCACAAAACGATTGGGAAGATCAGTGAATCTAGTTCTTTTGTATTGTCACCTCTTGGGATCATGAGGATACAGTAACTGGTGCCCAAATGCTTCTAATGTCCAGATTTTGAGATGGTCTTGCAAGAAAACCAGCTGAGGTATGCAAGACATCCAGTTCTGAGAGGATGGATCATCAGCTGAAGATCACAGCTCTTTATTTAGCATCCCTGTGAGATGCTTCATTGCCCCTCAAGAGGACTGGTCAGTCTTTCTGCAGCACACCACGAGTTCTTTGCACAGAGAATCAGCTCAAGATATTCTGGCATTTCTAATGAACTTGTGAATGGGGCCTCTGAAGTGGACCTTCCTCTTGTTTACAAGAATAGAGAACAAGCTGCAAGAGCTGGTCACAGCTTGACCTGTGACTGAGAGCTTATTCAAATCCTTGCCTTACTGCCCTCTGCTCTCTCCCCTCTCTGATCACCTGTTCTTCTCTCTAATCTGAGCAATTTCAGATTTAAGATATCAAGAGGATGAGCTTTGACCATTGCAGCCAGAGGGTCTTCAGATATGAATTGGAAAGCAGGATGCGCCTTTTCCAGCAGACTGCCACTGAAAAGATGGGGCAGTTTTCAGAAGGAACTGGGACAGATTTTTTTCTGTGCTTGTTTTGCTGGCTGGGTAAATGCTGGGTTTGAATTTGTGTTTTCAAGAGGTGTTGAAATAGAGGAGCAGATCCTAATTTGGATGATTGTTTCTCCCAGCTCTTATAGACTGGTACGTCTCTGCCCGTGGGACTTTGACTAGGAGAATCCTGCAGATTTCCAGAAGGAAAAACCTGCTGTAGGAGTAGCCTAATTTAGAAATTCAGTCAGGAGAGAGCATCACAGCACACTGCAAATGGGATGAGAAAGTTCTTCCTGGATAGAAGAAGACTACATTCTGCTTCATGCCCAGGGGCTGCCTCATCCTCCCCTATCCTGTGACAAGTACCAGTGAGAAGGACAGGAAGATACTGTGCCTTGGAATGAAAACTTGCAAAATGAGGCATCAGAAAACGATAGAGAACAGCCTTGCCCAGGAAGAAAGCCTGCCAGCTGATGGGGGAACAGAAGATGCAACACTTCCTAAGAGATCCAGAGGTTTTCTTCCTGGAAAACTACCTGAAAAGAGTATTGTTCCTTTACCTGGTTTCAAATAAGATTGTTTAGGTGCATAACCCTCAAGAAAGGATTTATACCATGAAGACCAGTTTACAGATGTATTAAAATGAGGCAAGAAATAGCATTTCGGGCACAACTGTCTTCCTTCTAATTAGTTTTTTTGTTCCTCTAATGAATATCATGGCTTCTATCAATTTTCTTCTTAGCTATACAACTGTAAAAATGGTCATAAGTGTCACTTCACTGTGCAAACACAGAATGGGAGGCTAAGACCCTGATAGTTAAAGGTTAATTCAATTCCAAATTTAATAATTAGGTATCATGTCGTCTGTGCATATTCTGGATCTCACTCCATGATCTTGTACGTGTACTACTTTTCCCTTTTCCCAAGAATGAGTAGCCTTATCAATATTTAAATACTGTGTTTGTCTCATGTGAACTGGTCTTTGAAAGGTTTTGTTCAATTCTGCCCTCTATTCCATTCACTTCTCTTTTTCATTATTATTTCTTTCAAAATACTTTCCTTCTCCACTGAGTTCTCCTTAAGTTTTTTTTATGGCAGGCTACTAAGTAAGCCATTAGCCTGAGAAGCTAGACATTCATCTGTGGTGCCACAATTTTATGCTCAAAAGATTAGGTTGGCTACACCTTAAATGAACATAGTTAATATACAGGAAATTCATCACAGCTACTTTCTTAATTTCTACTGAGTTAGACTAAAAAATGGTTTCTTCAATTTTTATATTTTTCTTCCTGGTGCTGCTTTTCCATAGGGAAACCACAGGGTATGTTGAGAGAGCTAAAGAAACTCCAAGACCCTCCTCTGGGACTCTCCTGTGCCAAATTCTTTGTTCTTGTTTGTGATGTGTGCTCAGTCTTTATATTGCTCAGTCTTTATATTGCATCCTCTGCCCTTGGCTCCATCACTCAGCCCTTGTGCTCTGTCTATGCACAGAAACCAGTGCCCTACATTGAGAACTCTAATGCTGATGTAGGGCTGCAAAGCGCACAAACTCTCTCTCTCCCTCTCACCTTACCTCATTCCAGGACCAGGGATCTCTGTTACTGCTGCAAACAGGAGTACAGAGCAGCTCCACGGGTGACTTCTCCCTGATACTGTAGGGTCTGGGAAAATGTCTGAGACTGAGGGTTCCAAGGCTGAGGTTCCAGCTGCTCAACTAGGCCATTTCAAAGAGCTCATGGACACATGCTCTGCTCCCTCCACACCTAAAGGAGCAGACGTGGTCAGTGAGGTCTCAGCAGTCAGCAGCTTTGCACAAGTATGGATAGATGAAATGACCATCTTTTGATTTGCTTTCTGGATTCCCAGCAAGTACCCACGTGAGGGGTTTGGTGGTAGAATCCCTTTTACTCGTTTCTTCAACATACATACTATATTTGCTATTTCTCACTTATGATACGCGAGGATTTTCTATTTCAGAGATACTTCAGAATTCTGGAAAAAATTACTACTCCCATCTGGTTTTCACCTCTCTTGTCATGCCTTCTGTTGACAATCCTGATTCCTAGGATCCACTTTCCTTCTCTTTCTTGATAAAAAAGTACTTTTGTATTTGAGCTACTCTCAGTCAGCTTGAACATTTGTCCCATATTGAATGTATTCCACCTCTACTACTTTTTTCAAGCTCAGCACTTAAAGGCTAAATAATTTTCTTAATATGTTTTAACACTTTCTTTAGAAGGCTTATTTCATCCTAATATTTTGCGCTTTTTACTTTATGCTGTGTTTTCTGATCTGTATGAACCTACTTATTTGCTGATGTGTCCCCGTAATAACTTTTTGTTTGCTGGGCACTCACTCCTACCATCATTCAGAGGTAGTTGTTGACTCAAATAGCTTTGGGAATCTTTTCTTACAATTTTCTCCCTCTGCTTGTTTGGCAAATTCTTTCTAGGTTTTGTAATTTTGATTAAAGGAGATTTCAAACCTCCTCCACATTCAAACCCCTGAACACTTCAGTCCAGTTGATTTTAGTAACCACTTCCTTCAATTTCTCAAACTTTGCCCTCCTGAAATTACTCTATTTATTTTAAACTTAATCAACTCCTGTTCATTCAAGGCAAGGTAATTTTCTACAATCAGCCCCTCTAGAAGGTCCTTAAGCCTTCTCAAAACCTAGTCTGAAATAAGCAAGTGCAAATTCTCTTTGCCCTTTTGTGATCGTGACAGAGAAAATTAACAATGTTTAAGGACTCTGAGCTTTTATGATCATAATGAAGCAATAAGATCTGTAAATACAGTTTTCCTTCACAATGAGCCTTAAATTTGTACGTGCTTCATCAGAAAAACTTTTGGTTTGCAAGTGAACTGAAATAAGATATTCTGAAGGTGAAATCTTGGCTTTATGGAAATAAACAGGGAACTGAGGTTAGTAATGTTAGGACTTTGCCCAAGAGTTGTGAAATTTCTATCAAGTGTGGGAGCTCTCAGCCCTCCCTTAAAGAAGCTGGCTGTTCATCACATCCAATGTGTCAGGAAAAACAGGCTGATAAAAGGCATCTGGGAGCAGACTCATTATTTTTCCCTTTTGCATGTACCCTGTGTATTTTTGCAGAAGTTCTAGGTAATAGCTGGGAGTCCAATGTGGTGAGAAAATGCTGACCTAAAAATAAGATGTGAAACTTAAAATACAGCCCCAAATCAAAGCATTGGTGTTACAGTCATGTGCACTGGGACTAAGATGTTATGTTCACATGAGAGGATACAGTTTTTCCATTTAGCTTAGTCTGTTTCTAGTTTTTCACTCTTGTAACTAAAGTTGGACAAAAATTTTAAGAACTCATTTGAATTTTTCTTCTTCATATGAAAACCGCCAGCTACCCTAATTTGTAGTTTCATGATACTCATTATTCAAGGAGCATTCAGGTGTCTAGCCTGCACTCTGAATATCCTTGCAAATCTTAGAAATTCAGTGCAACTGTTTACTCCACAAAATGTTCCTACCAGGTATTCATTACATTGTTTTGCACAAGAGTTTCCATCATTTACCCAGAAAAGTGTTATAGCACACCACAAGCAATAGAGAAAAAAAACATCCCAATAACCGATAGGCACATGGCAATCTTCCCTATAAGACATCTGTGCACATGGGGGACAGTGAGGAGGCTGTGAGGCAAGACTGCAGGGGACTACTGTACAAGCTAGCACAGGTAATGTCAGAATAGTTTAAATATGCTTCAGTCCAACTCTGGTGAGTGGGATGTCACAGAAAGGATCGAGGAGGTGTCAGACCCTGTCTCTGTAACAGCAAACAGGCAAACCATTCCACCACAGGCAGTGCAGCAGCTACTCAGGTGCCGGTCACACAGCCCTTCTTTAGGCATCTGCGCCATGTTAACGGTGTCCGTGCACTGAACACTAAACACCACTAAATATCAATGGGTACTAAGTTTCCATTTTCCAGTAAGATGCTTTTTGCAATGCAAAATTGCTTTTAACGTTATTATCCTTAGGCATTTTGGATTCCGTGTACAATTGTATGTCAAATTCAAAAACTGGACTTGAACTCATGGTTTGCCTAGGTTCTTGTGAAATTTTCCCCTGAAGAAACTAGTCCAGTGTGGTAATTATGTGAGAAATACCTACAAACAAAGATGACACACATGAAAATCTGAATTACTTGGCCCAAGGAACAAGTTCTTAATACATTCACCAGTTTTATTTGACGCACTCACACTACGTTTTTATTTTATTTTCTCAGTTTCTCGAAGATATGAGCACAGGGTCTGAGACATCTGAATGAGCAGATCTGCACTTAGCTCAGCTTGTTTTCACATCCCAGGTGTTCCCTTTCACCCACTCCATACCAGGAAACCTGTTTCTCTTTGCTACCTATCTTACAACTGAGATAAACAAATATACATAAGATAGGAAACATGACCAGGAGGAGCAAATCAGACCTGGACCGCATATTGTAATAAAGCATTCAGCTTTTCTTCTCTAGTTTTTACTAGAGAACAGATATCAGGTTTCTGACTGACCAAACCAACTGCAGCAGGCTCTGTAGGCGAATGAAGTTATAAAAAGTCTTTTTAACCCAGTTTTCTCATGATCCCTCCTGGCAAAGAATTAATCAGTTCAACATGGGAGGGGGTGGTTTGGTCACTGTTGAGCTGATGTCTGAATTGCATACAGACAAAACAGTCTGTTTGTTTTTCCTTCAAAGAACAAATTTTGTTGTTTCCTGAAGGATCACAATTCATAATTATTCCTGACATGAAAAAAATAATATCTATATTTATATTTTTGTCCTGAGCATGTATTTCTTTTACTTGGATGGTAAGCTACTAATATAGTACTTAAGAAATTGTATCTTTCTGAAATCTGCCCTCAAAAGTGTAGTAGCTCAAGCTAGCTATCAATGTTGTCAATAATTATGTTTTACAATTTCATGGTTGTCGTGTAAGAATTCCAGATAAGTAAAACAAGAATGACTAATTGCTATGGTAAAATTTTATAGACATTTACAAATAATTTGTCATTGCAATGAATTACACCCTTGTATTAAAGCTAATTATTAATGCCTGTTTAACTTTTCGGGAAAGGGTGTGGTAGTTATTTGATTACTGATTATAATTTTCTGGCAGCCAAATATTTTTCTTCCATTCCTAAATAACAGCTATTAGGCTAAAATGTGTCTGGGCAGATCTCCTATATGTTTGCACAGTTCTGCAATTTAAGCCCTGCACAGGGTAAAAGCCAGGGCTCAGGCTGGGGCGCTGTTCTTTCTCACCATGCAAGTGCATGTTTCTCTGAATGCATTTCTCTGTCTCTCTTCCCTTATATCACTTGCATCATTCCCTGTTATGTTATGAGGCGATTTCTCCTGGGAATGAAACTCAGGGAGAAAGAGTGAATGTCTTTTAGCCAGTGGCATTCAGGAAGATTCACAACAAGACTGTGCAAAAGCTGCTTGTGGCTACTGCCTGTCACACAGACAGTAAAGGCATTGGCAACACCTCTGTCAAGGGCTGCTGTTCAGAAACCTGTATGGATATGGACCAGAGATTTGTGCTCCACAGGAAAAGAACTGCTGTTAGATTAAGGAGAATTTTAGAGAGGCAGGTCTTTATTATACCCTTTAATTTTACATCAAAAGTGATATCAAGAGAGACTGAAAATCTCTTGCCTCCTCACATGTTCGTTAATAGTTTAACCTCCCAGTAAATCTCCAGGTAAATGCAGCATGGCACTACTCTTTGCATTTTTGTTTACAACAAATACTTTGCTCTACTAACAGAACCCTTGATTATTTTTCCTTCTTAACATCCTGTCCAAACATATCCAGTGCCATTTTGTTCATATGTATGCATCACATTACCTTGTCACATCAGCTTGTCATCCTTACATTTCGTTCTTGCTGTCAGATTCCAGCTTCATTATCTTTCGATAGACCACTATTTCACCTCTGTCACACTTAATGTTGTTCTTCATTTAGTAAAGCAACCCTTGTTTGGAGACATTTACAGGAATCAGCTCTGCCACTTCCACTAATGTGCTGGTGAAGCTCATATGCTCCTTTTAGTCCTCAGAGGTATTAATTGGTATAAGGCTTTTTGTCTCAGTGTGTCTCACGCCTTTCGACAATTTTATTATCTACCTGAACATTATATGAAATGTAACGTTGTTACTGTTCACATGCTTATTCTTTGGCACATTGTGGCACGCTGGTCCTTCATTTGAGCAGCTGAATGACCTGAAACACAACAGCTGTACCAATGAGGATTCCAACAAATCAGTACTTACCCAAATCAGTAAAATCATGAGCTTGTTCTGACTTCCTGTGTAAAATTTTTACTCCTCCATTTCAAAAAATAATAATTAAAACTACTGTCCCTGGACTTCTATGTACTTTGTGTAAACCTACATGATGGTCTAACCTAATGCAGCGAACAGCAAACTCCCATAGCAGAGGGGCAGGTCCATGGGATGCTCTCTGGCTACTGCACTGGGTCAGTAGCTCTGGCAGAGAAGGGGGGCCAGCAGCCAGGCATGACCTCTTCCATCTCCCTCATGAGAAATGTTGGAGCCTGCACATTTCATCTGAGTGCTTAGGAATCACTCCCCTGTCCGCTTCAGAGATAACTAAGGCTTGGAGAGGAATTATTTGCTCAGTTTTGGAATGCAATTTAATTACAACTAGAACCAGTGCCAGTTATGTAGATTTCTGAGTTATTGAATTCCTTCAGTAGATAAGCAGACTCCTTTGTTTAGCTCCTTGACACATATGTTGGTGGTTTTGATGTCTCTATAAAATTACAGGACCTTTTCTCATCTTAGATATGTTAAGATGTGAGCTGAAGGACAATTTACTGTGTTGCAAAAACAAAGGTTAATTTAACAGTGGTATTATTAATCAAAGGATTAGCTGCCATCTCTAGTTTTACCTTGAGTATCAGAAACTAAAATTGTAATAATAATAAATAAAAAAGCCCAAGAACAATCTGTGTGCTAAGAAAATATGGCAAACTTTATACAGGCCCAGAAGGAAAGGTAGATAAAAAGTGGGAATTAATCTTACCCAGAGAGAAACTTAGAAACTTTAAAAATACTGCCTGCTGTCTCTTCCCATATACCTTCAGCAGTAGGCAGCTACCAGTGAGTCAGTATGTGTCTGTGAATACACATAAAGATAGCTGATATCCCAAGGCATCTGAAATACCTGACACCAAATTCAGAAGTAGTCCAGAGGATCCAGTAGGTAGGACCCTGGCAGTAACAGATAACAGTGACAGGGAAATGCTGGAATTCACCTGTATTTAAACATGTTCCCTACCATCTTTCCCAAGAAGATGACTGTCATCCGCAAACTACCAACTCTTCAGGATACACAGAGGCATACAGCAAAAACTGGCTGCCGAAGCTGTAATTAATCTTCACTGTTCAGCAAGCACTTCTAGACTAAAAGGTAGCTTTTATAAGGCTGATAATGAAATTTGCATGGCATTTGAAAGTGCATAAGTTTTAATGAGGGAAGGGGGGTTGGAGTCATACCTGGTGGGCTTCCTGAAGGGCCTCCTACATAACCATGCTCAAAAACTGACAACCAGTGTCTTGCTAAAAAGTCATCACCTGATGAGCAACATATCCAAGTGAAATTAAACTCTCAGGGCATGCCATCTGTAATGCTTACAGAACCAAGAAAGCATTAGGAAAACATGCAGAAAATGAACACATCGTCTAATTTGCCTCAAACGGGTCTCCATCTGCAGTTGAGCAACTGGAGCATAAAGCACCCACCTTCCAGATCCACCTCACACCCTGACACAGACCCCATGCAAAAACCTGGGCATCTGGAGCTTTGGTGGGTTGCAGGGTTTCATTAGGATATCTGTCCATGAAAGTGTTCCTATTTATTAGAAGGAGAAGACCCACTAGGCAAAAGGCTAGGAGTCCTTGCAGAACTTTGGGCCAAAGGAGGGCTCAGTTAAGGCTTGACTCCAGCCTAATGGGAGAGTGAGCCCACTTGATTCAGATCTCTGTCAAAAGGATGAGGGTTTTCTTCCAATTCTGAGTTTTGCCCTCAGTTTGTGCTGCAGCCTAGGGATCTGCAAAGCATCAAATCATGATTGGCTACCTCTTCATCTAACAGAAGCTGTGAAAGGGAATTTTGCAAGAAACGTGCCGTGGAATTCCTGTAATTTATTTTTTTCTATTAAAAGCCATAGGGTTTTGTAAGTATTTAGCAAATTGATTTATTTTTTTTCTTACCCTCTTATCCCTTCATATTTTAATCTTCTCAATAGAAAAGCTGAGAGGGAGGGGAAGACCTGTGGGAAAAGTGGGTAAAATCAGAAACATATTCAACATAGGAGTCTGTGAGAAATCTTAAGGATTAGTTTTTTGCCCTGGGGGAAAATATTTCTTTAAAGTCATCCTTAGTTTTACATGGAAAGGGGGCTTGGTTATGTCAGGTTGGCCCAGAAATTTACTTTCATCGAAGCTTATAGTGAGCTAAGCTGTTTAATGTTTCTCTTCTCCCTGATCTTTTCCCTAAAGGGGGACCAGATTGCTACTGCATTTTAACTCTGCCAAGTAGGTTTTCATAAAATTTTCATCAAATTTCTCCCTCATTTCTACAAGTTCAGTTACTGCCACGCCACAGGGGCTTTTTATAAGAAAACTGCAAAATCTCACAAAAGATATTTTTGTGCCAGTTTCACTGTCAATACAGGTCTTTTATGACCAAGATCTCAAAACTTCAAGTAGAGGATGAAAAGTAAGGATGTGCTATTCTTTGGAAGTCTGGTAAGCAAAAGAAATCAAGTTTTCAAAGTGCAAAATAACTTCATCATTGGCATATATTATTAGCAAAGTGCACAGAAGAACTGCTTGGCAGGAGTTAAAACAGATATCTTTGTTACCAATGGATTTTTTTCTAAAAGCTAATTAATTTAATATAAAAATTACATCATCTTCTTTTTTGCGAAGCCCAACATATTGGAAAGCTCCATTACAACCCAACAAATGATGGTGGCTGCATATATGCTGTGAAGAATGGCACGTGGGCTGTGAATTTTGCTATGCTTATGTCCCCATGAACATTGTCAAGCCTCTATTCAACCTCACAGTCCCCTCCTTAGCACAATAGCAGAACCTTTTTTATTCAATATGGGCAAGTTCCTAAATCCCTACTGCTCTCTGCTGGACTGCAGCCCCACTGGCTGTGACCTGGAGAAAATTATGCTATTTGGGCATGTCTTGGAGCTCAGAACTGGACAACCCTGAAGGTCAGGAAATATTCAGGAAAAGTCTCTTCTTCTGAGATTTTTACATTGATGTTCTTCACCAGGTTTGTCTTCCTGCCTCCCACTTTTAATATGATAAAGGAGGGGAAGAACTCTTCCTGTGATGGTTTGGATTGAAGAAGTTAAAAAAAACAGAACAGGAAAATACATGAGAAAAGGAGACTTGACACTGAGGACTGTATAAAGGCAGCTGTTAGTATGAATTAAAGCCTCTGCATAGATGGGATGTCATTTAGGAAATTACATCTTAACAGCCAAGAGAAAGGTCAGCTTTTTGTCTTATCTAATACCTCACTTTGGGGTATTTTTAATTTTTCCTCATCCTCCTGAGTTCCTCTGAGGAAAAGAAACTGTTGTAGCAACTGATGATCAGCATACACAACCTTAGACTTTGGTGAATTACCCTGAAGAGCTCATGCACACACCTCTTTGAATTTCATTGTCATCTTAGCATAGACAGCAGGAGGTCTCTCATAGAGAGGCCTTCTTTTCCTGGATGTCTAAAGGCAAATACGCATGTAGGATTTATTTGTATTGCAGTAACATGAAGAGGCTCCAGCTGAGATCACAACATTACTTTTTTCCAGGTGCTCTTTACACAGAAAAATTAAAGTCCTTGCCTCTGAAAGTTTACAATTTACCTGTGGAAGAAAAAGCTGGAATTATTGCCCCTTTTCTTGCACAGACGTCATTAAGACACTAAGAAATAAAATAATTACTCCAGAAATCACAAAAGGAGTCCAGAATCTAAGTTTCCCATACTTAAAGCTTGGATAGAATGACATAAGCTTTCCTTGTCTCCTGTTCTGGTCTGCTGGATTGATCTGACGTGGTGACAAATGTGGCCTTGTAAATGGTGCATAGAGCAGGCACAGAGTGAGGAGCAAACTGGTATCCAGTTGTGGACACTCCAAGTCCCTACCCAACCCTCTCTCCTCAATGTTCCCTACTCAAGAGAAGTCAGGGCTGTTTGCTCTAGAAAACAGTGAAAGAGGCCCCCTTAAAATGACCCATGTCGGCAAAGAGGAAGTCCTCCTTGCTCCCAAATCAGAGATTTCCTCTTAAACATAAAATTTTAGGCCTTTGGGATCCTTTTATTACCAATATCATCTTTACTTTGGATGATCTCATCATTCACGTAAAATTCAATTCCTACATGAGGAATATATACAAATGAAGGAGTCAAAGAAACTCAAAGGGATTAAGCCTCTCTGATCTCCTTTGGGAAAACGAAAGCTTTTTTTTATTCTTGGCCTGTTTCTCAGAGCAATAACTTTCTGTGTTTATTGAGTCTTCTGAGAATTTTCTTCCAGCTTTCAGAAAGTTAGCCAATCCTTCTCTTACTTATACCTATGGGTATCCTGGCTTTTATTTCATTCACCTGTACCATATATTTTTAGTTAAATTATTATTGATCACCAATAAGTCCTCAATATTTATTAAAACACTATTAAAATTTTATCTTATGGAGTGCTTATATTTTGGGAAGAGATGGCGTACTGGAGTACCTCAGAGACAGCAAAGATGAATTACCTTTGACTCTACCCAGCAGAGCTGAAAGGCACCAGCAAGAGTAAACATTTCCGCAAGAGGTCTCATCATGAAGACAAAAAACTGGTTTATCAACATTTTTTCTTTTTTTCCCCCTCTTCTTAAATACAAGTATTATCTTTGTTAATATCCAACTTTATGATATTACATTCATTTTGGTAGTTTTCCTGAAGAAATAAATGGTTCAACTAGCAAATTCATGCACATATCCTGCCAAAATTGTGGGAAAGCATTTATCCTTCATTGACTACATCAACCTCCTGCAGTTTTACTTCTGCCTCCAGTATCCACTGCTGGATGTATTCTTGCCATCAGTCTTGTTTTTATCTCCATATGCAGCTTCATTTCATCTACTGAAATGAAGTCACAGTATTTATTTGAGTCTTGAGTAAATCTGTATCCACCTCACCTTCTCTTGCACTATTTTCTTAAAAAATATGCAACTGAAGAACTTCATGCTTTTTTCAGTGTTCTTTCAGAGTTATGAGTCAGTTTGACTTAGTAATTCTCACCTCAGCACTACAATTTTTCATTTATAACACACAGCTCTCTTCACCCAACACAACATTTTTCTGTTTCTTAGAGGTTCACTGTCTGCCTGCTTCAGTTCAATATCCTTAGGTGGTTATTTATCTGTTTTCATCCTGTTCTTCTTTTCAAAAATCTTTCCATGTCACTTCTAATACAAACTCTTAATGATACAGATTTGTGAGCTTCCTCTGCATTCAGAACTTATGTTCTTAAGTCCAGTCTCATGAAAATGATCTGCCATATTTTATCAAAGTTAAGCTTTTCAATTTATTTGTCTTAGCTGTTCTATTTGTGTCTCAAATGGGATTAGTTCATGTTCACTTGGTGCATGGTTATTTTCTATAATGTGATTTTTTCTACAACTTCACTCGTTGCTTACTTAAATCAAGTCTAATGAAATATTGCCTCTTGTTGTTTCAGTGATTATTTAGTGAAAAGCTGTTGGTTATTACACCTGTGAACATCTGAGCCACAGTTAGTAGCATTTTTTTTTCCCATTCTCTTAACTTACACATTAAAGACACCCAAAATTACATCTTCCATGCTCAGATATGACTTTGGGGTCTACAAACAACTTAGAGTACGCTCCCAGTAGAATTTTTCTTGCAAGCCATCTAAAATTGACAAACAGTTTCTTTTTTAGCCATGCATACCTCATTTTTCCAAGTAACACACACTGAATTATCTATATGATACTGGACAAGTTACCTGTTGAAGCATATTTGACTAGGGATTTTGTTTTAAAATGATTGGTGGTTTGTGGAGTTTGTTTCTTTGCTGAGTGGTGGACAATGACATATTTGATTTTCTCCTTAGCCAGATTAAAATATTTATGCCCATGCTCTCAAAAATATACATTTGAGTGGAAACCAAGAAAACAAATAGGATCTGAACAAATGAATCAGTCTTAATTATTTATTAATCTAAGAAAAGAGGGCTTATAGCTGAAATCTTTGTGCATTTTTAACATTCTATGCTAAGGCTCCAAATAAAATAACTATAAACTATACATAAGGTTGCCAAAATAATTAATTATTGTAGAAGAATTTAAACTCCATTTATACCAGTGTTAATCCAATGGAATTTCACACTTTTGGAAATAAAAATTTTTCAAATAGAATTGAAACACTTTATTTTTCAGATACTATTTTACAGTGAGTCTTCCTACATAAATTTTGTGTTCCAATAGAACTTTTTTCAGGGTAAAGTGGTAGAACATTTACATTTGCCTTTATGGTAAAAATGTGGCTGTCACTGATCAGGCGAGGAATGCATAAATCTTTATTTTAATTACCAAAGTAAAACAAAGGAACCCTTATTTCAATTGTAAGTGTGCTGCTTTGAAAGCTGCAGCTGACTGATATCTCACTAACCTCCTCAATTGGAAACCGAACATTTTCACAATAACACACAATTGAGCTTACTTTCCTTGAAAGTCATAAGCAGTGCAAGTGTATAATCTAGGTCTCAGTATAACAGTTGTTTTGTTTATGTTAAGCCCCAGAGAGCTCTGTTCAATTCCATCTCTCAGGTACTTTTCTTAAAATCTCTGAAAAGTAAATAAAATATGGCTTTCTGTGTTCCAAAGGCACTTATGTTGCATCACATGTGTTTATATATTTAACTTTTTTAAAGAGATGCTTTTTTTTTTTCCAAAGGCTTGTTTTCTGTTACTGTTTAAGAGAGTGGCACCCAGCTGTGCAGTTTCACTGAATGGTCGTAGGGTCTTTCAGCATTGCCATTAAAACCTGCTTATTCAAGTATTTTATAATGTGCCCATTCTTATTCACATCAGGTTAAATCTTGGCAAGTGCCTCCCTAGCTTAGGAGTAAATTTTTCGTAGAGAACTCAATTGTTCTAATTGTAGCTCAGTGAGAATGATGCCAAAAATCACAGCTCCTGAGGTCAATTTCCACCTCTCAGGTAAGCCAGGGGGTAGCTAGGTGTTGATTAAACCTTAGCTTGAGATACCTCTGCCCTCAATCAGTCTCCCATCTGTTCTGTCCTTCTAGTCAGCTCTGTCCTTCCACTTTCTGCAGGAACTTAAGGGAAAGGCATTTCTTTCCTCAGACTGCTTGAAGAACATCCATGTTATTCTAAAACAAAATATTGCCATTTTGCCAGGGACAAGACTGAGTCCAAGGATTATCCACCAAGTTCATCCTGAAGTTAGATTCAAGACTAGACTGACAGGCAGTACAGATGAAGATGTGGGAAATCCTGGCATGGATAGCCCTGGGGAGGCCATGGAGCTCATCACAAGGAAAGCTTGCCTCTGCCGCCCGCCCACCACTTGAGCAGGCAAGGAAACCCCTCAGGTTAAACCTCCCCTCCCCAAGTCTCCTGCAGCAGGACACAGACCATCAATACTCAGTGTAATATCAACTTGCTGTTTTCAGGTAGCCTAGATTATATTGCTAAGATTAATGCATTTTAATTTCAACAGTTCTTTGAAATTATTATTTGAAGCCTCTCAAAGTGGAAATTACATTGTCTTCTCTTCAAAATGTATTGATTACATTCTAAATACATTGTACTCTATTAACTAACAAAAGAAACTAATAGCCTAGTGTTGCAGTACTTCTTCCCACTGTTGTTTTTAGCAGCATAGACAGTATATACAGTCTGAGGGGACATGGTTGTTGTTTTTTTCCTTCTTAGTTATGTGGCCCACTTTAATTTCAAACTGAAACAGAGATTGTTTTCTGAGTACTAACTAAAAGCTAAGGTGTTTCTTGATCTTATTAGCAGAGTCATCTTCTTGTTATCTGTACTTCATAATGGAAATTTCAGAGGCTCTCTAGTGTTCTGTTAGCCATGCCCACAAATGGAATCAGTCCCGTTAGTGAATATCTAACATCAAATTGTCTTCAACAGCTAAGCTGGTGTGTTGCTATTTGATTAGGTTGTTCTTTTGCTACCTTAATTGTAAGTGTATTTGACAGATTTAGTTTCCCATTTCAACACTATTAACAGACAGATAAAGTTTGCATATTCCCTGTGTATCCTGCTATGTGAAACTCAATGCCCGCTGTCAACTGGCATGTAAAACCAACTATTTTTTAAAGGGAATGGATTACAATTATTTCTGCTACTTTAATGCTTTTAACATTTGTCCTTTGGAAATCTTTATATTATGTGGCACTGTATCCTCAACTAAGTAAATGAAATTCTGTATCATTTTCTGCCACTTCTACGTGCACAAACATCAGGGGTGTTTTTACACATGAAGAAGTAGCACAAGAAAAACTATAGTATTTTTCTTTTTATTTTCCTGTTTGATACAAACTTTTAAAAATGCTTTTGATTAGTGGTGTTATTCATCAAGAAACTAATTCTTGCATGTTTGCTCCCTGCAAGTCAGTACCAAGTAGAAGTAAGGATGGCAGAACTTAGTTTCAAACACTACAGTATGGACTGCAACCATCTACAACATTCCAAAGAGTTCACAGCTGTGACAGTTTAAAATTAACCCCAACAGTGTACAAACAATTTTTTTGTTAAATTTAGTTAAAAGCTTCTAAGCTTTTGCAGTTTACTATGGAAAGTGCTCTGCAAAAGGGTAGACCTCTATTTTAGAATGTGTCTTCTGAAGGCTTTAGCATTCTTCCACATTTTTCACCCTGTCCTTGCCAATAACTATTTCAGGACTGCCCTCAGACATGGCCCTCCCCTTGCCTGATCTATTTGCACGCTAGACAAAAAAAAGATGAGATATGCTGGGATGCAGATGCACACCCAACATCTGCTGCCAAGGCAACAGGAACAGGATGCATTTTCTAATTATTCAGATAAAGAAGGGATGACGTTTTGGTCCTGCCAACACCCAGCATTTCCCTCAGGAGAGGCCAACATTGCCAGTAGATCTAGAAGTCATCTAGTAAAAACACTTTGCACTTGGCTTACCTTTGTTTGTCCAACCAAAACAAGTACAGTGTGTGACTTTCAACAATGCTATTTAGAAACTAGAATCTGGGCGCTTCCTTCCACATGTATATGCATTGTCAAGACAGCTTCTGTGCCTTCTTCCACCACTGTGACCTGAGAAGACATAATCTGATCCTTACAGTATTTGTCTTCTGCATAACACTGGCACATGTCTTTGGCCACTGGTGATATTATTTGATTTCTGCTCTTTGATCAGGTTTGTACACTTAGGCAAGTGTTAAGCGGAAGGGTAATAGTCTATGTAGCAGGTGGTTACTCACAGTCTGTGCACAAATTGATCTGCATGCAAAATTAGGAAAGAACATAAAAATCTGTAGCTGTGGATAGGCACATGAAAAAAAAAAATGGGGCTAATCTTATTATCTTAATTGTCCTATCTGTTTTTTAAAGTTCACTGAATGAAGTGGGTTTAAAAATTTCACTGCACAGCAAACAACTCTACTGTGTGATGCTGGGCATGGAAAACTCCTGCCTTTACCTTCCTGCAGGACTCCACGTCCCAGCACAGGAATATCTGGGAATGCTCTCAGGAACACCACAGCACCGGAAAGAATCTGTTAATTGTCTTTTGGAAACCTTTTCTGAACACAGGAAGGGAGTGCCGTGTCCATGTAGAAAGAAATGTATGTGCTTGGAGCACAACACTTTCTATGAGAAGTCACTGGAGTCTGGCATTGCGGAAAGCCTTATGCAGCCAGCTCATACAGTATCTGACACTGGCTTTTGTCAGCCTCTCAGTTCATCAGAAAATAAGTAGAAAATCCTCTCTGTGTATCTCCCTAAATGTACATGAAGTATAGGCGTGTTGTCGAGGCATGCCTACTGAAACAGCTGAAAGCCTGCTGCAGTGTGCAAGGGGAGAGGTTGCATGCAGGCATCACCACCCAAGACAGGAGACCCGCCTCAAGTTATTTCAGGGGGACATTTAGATTGGATATTAGGAAAATTTCCTCATTGAAAGGGTTGTCAAGCACTGGAAGAGGCAGCCCTGGGAAGTGGTTGAGTCAGTATCTCTGGAGGTAATTACAGGACATGTAGATGTGGCACTTATGGATGTGGTTTAGTGGTGGACTTGGGCAGTGCTGGGTTAATGTTTGGACTCAATGATCTTAAAAGTCTTTTCCAGCCTAAATGATCCTTTGGTTCTAAGATGCTCTGTTTCATAGCCTTCTGTCATCTCCCATGTGCCTAAAGAAGATGAAAATTTGGATGTTAGGGTACAGAGCTAGACTCAAAACAACCTTAGAAACTGAAATGGTTGAATACACACATGGTCTGTCTGTGAACAGGCTGCACATTGTCACCATAGGTGATTAAATCTCTAATGCTGAACCAGATTTAGATTGTCTCACGCTCCTTAAAACCAGTGATATAAACCATTAAAACATTCACCATAAATATTACTTGCATATTTATAGATATCAGGCAAGAATGCTACTTACTATGATGATTATGATTATTATTGCTGTTGGGCAGATTTCTGCTTTGATCAAGGCAATTCATATTTTTTTTCATTTTCTTTAACTTTTATTTACCTGGTTAAGTAACAGTAGATGAGGAGCCATGAAGGTAAAATTTTATTATTTTTTCTAGTAAACCTCTTTCATATGTAAAATTTTAGTGGCTTTGGAAAGACTGAGACAACACTACAGGAAATATTTCTAAAAGCAAGGTAAATTTGAACAGTTGTTTCCAAAATGTAAGTTATAGTTATGTGAGATAAAAAGTTTGTAGTGATCCTCTGTTCCTGAACAGTGTCTAAAAAAGCATATATAGTTTTACCTAACTGTAAAGGTAGTTCACAGTTAAATATACAGTTTTACCTCACTGTGAGATGCGTTTTAGAAACTTTGTTTGTTTAAATGAAATTTTATTTCTAGGTAATTTTTAAGAGACTGAGAAATAGAAATTTCTGGTACTTCACACTTACTCTGTTATATGGTAAATCTACAGAACTATCCAAACAGTCTGCATAAATATACTAAACTTGGGAAGATAATTGGCTTTGCTAGAAATACAATTATGTACCTGCATACTCAGGTATTTTATGTTCACTGACAGTTATTTTTCAGCTACAGTGTTTTGATTTTACTTAAACATTTCTGTGAAAGTTTCATTTAGGATAGCAAATAAAAAAAGTACATGTTCACATTCTTGGCTTTAAGACAAAGGAAATCCTCCTGAAATATATCTCGCTGTACCTTGAATCTTCAGAATTTATGTGTGGCCTTGCTGAAGTTTATATCATCTAAACAGCAAGTGTCTATTCCACTCCACCCATTCAATAGCTTGCCAAAAGCTCTCAGCAAGTGAGGGGGTTGGGGGTTTTCCAATACCTTTTCTTTCTTCTTGTATCCAACAAAAGCATTTTAATATTACAGCAGACAAAGCTTCTCTTGTGAACTAGCCTCACTTCCACAAAACATTAAGCACATGATTAACTTTCAATGCATTTTTTAAATTTAAACTCAAAATACATCCCCATATGACAGATATAGCTGATACATCACATATGTGAAAGTAAACGCATGCCGAAATGCTTTACCAAATATGAATGGCTGTCCTGTGCGCTGAAAGATAAGTATGTGCTTAACTGTTTGGACATTTTTTAATATCACTAGAGGGGTTTTTATTATTATTTTTTATTTTTTAACAAATCCCAATAACAAACCATAAAGAGGTTTTAGAAAGGCGTCTTCTGATAGTTTTATGAAGGGTTTCCATTCATTAAATGCTTAGGATCATGTTTTTACAAATGCATGTTAGTGCTTATTTTGTTCTTTTTATATTACTTAAATGAGTTACTTTTACAAAGTACAGTACTTCATGTTACAACCTTTCCATTTCTTTATTTTTTATACAGAAAGTGTGATTTAATTTTTTTCTTTTGCTGTTTCTTTCATTCACCTGAACCATTCCCATAGTGCTTTTACTTATGCATGCATAAAATTTACCCTTAAAATGAGGCAAATAATGAAAATTCCCCTAGAACATCACACTTTTTTGGTTAATTAAAGCTAATATTTCCACAGGGAGCAGATGAAGAAAGGGACTGTATTACAGATGATGTGCCCAAGCTCTATAATTATTGTCTTTACCTTCTTTCAAAAAGTTTCTGATCGAAGACTGTGTACACCAAAATAAAGTTTCTCTGCTATTTTGTACAACAAATACAACTAGGGCAGGACTTCAGTTGGGGTGACAATGCTATTACGATTATTTCTATAACTATTTCTGTTACCATTACAATAATGCACTGTATGCTCTCTTCCTAAACCAGTATAGAGCTGATGGGATATCCAACCAGTTCCTTTTCGTCCTTCTTCAATTCCACTTCTTCACAAAAAAAAGATTAGAACTTGAATAGCAGCCAAATAATGACTGAACTGTGCCTAGTGTTTGCATTAAATTTATAAAACGACTGCCTAGAACACTTTTTTTGTTTGTGAAAGTATTTAAAACATCTGCATACAGATAGAAGAGCCAGCAAAACCAAGCAATAATCATTTACACCAAGTAATGATGAAAAAACTCCCCAAAACTTTGTTTTTTCCGTTTAATTTTTTTATGTTGTTGATATATAAAAAGAAAGATCTCATAGTACTAGCAATAGTGTAAGGTTTACACAGGTGTGTTTTCAGAAAGAATAGATCATATCCAAGGTAAGTATCAAAGTTTACTCAAACTCTTTTCCTGGATAACTCTGAGCTTGGCTTGCTGTAAGAAATGCTGTCAGTCTCCCATCACCTGAAATATTTGCTCAGATCAAGAATTTCCCGCAAACCAGACTTATTTTCGGGGCAGCATATTAAGTCATACAACAGACATGGTCTTGTATGAAGAATTTTTACCTATTGCAACAGTAACTGAAATTATTAATACATTTTCACAATCATCTTAATGCTTTCAGGTTAGAGCTTGTTTCTGGTGCCACCAAACCAAAAATAATAAAGACATACAGCTGAAAACTGTGGTAAACCTGGGTTTATACTTGCATTTCTTGAACCACTTTTATCAATATAACGGGAATTCCCCACCACCCAATTCTATGCATACATTGCCTTTCAGAAGTATCTCTTCAGTTTTTTGGCTTCAAGTCTCGCCCAAAATATTCCACCACTTACACTGCTCAGTCCATGCCTTGAAGACACACACAAGAGTTACTAGACCCCTTTCACACTATGGAACATGTTTACTGTTAGCAGCTAAAACTATACCCACTGTCTCCCACATTCTCAGCTCCTCACTAAAATACCTTTGTTGCTGTCTGTACAGCAATCTTTATGAGAAGCTCTTTACTGAGTGTTGGATTCAAGTTTCTAAACAGGAGGAACCTTCTGACCTTTTCCATAATCTCACAGACATCAGGAGGGCCATAAGTCACCAAATCTGGCAGTAAATCTGCCTGCATGTCTACTCTTTCTGCTCTCTCTCCTGTGCTTTCATATTTCATTGTGTCTCTTGGTGGTCATAGCTGTGTATATTTACCTAATAGCATAGTCTCTTGTGTGCTCTTGATAGATAGCCCAGCATCTCACCCAGAAGGTTTCACTGGCACATGCACAGAGATGTT
>NW_020955610.1:282357-286266 GCF_003031625.1 Empidonax traillii | reverse complement strand
AGTAAATCTGCCTGCATGTCTACTCTTTCTGCTCTCTCTCCTGTGCTTTCATATTTCATTGTGTCTCTTGGTGGTCATAGCTGTGTATATTTACCTAATAGCATAGTCTCTTGTGTGCTCTTGATAGATAGCCCAGCATCTCACCCAGAAGGTTTCACTGGCACATGCACAGAGATGTTAAAGGACCACGGACAAGCTATAGTTAAAGGCTTCCAGAGCTCATGGGGTTGTGTGATCCCAGATGTGATTACCTTTAACATGGCTGTGAGCCAGACAGAATGGATACTGCTTTAGTCTGGTCTTCAGTTTGATAAACCAGGAAGGTATGAAATCCTGCTCCTGACAGCTTTGGTTCTGCCTACGAGTATCACCAAGAGACCACAGAGAGGGAAAGACAGCAGAAAGACAAAAGAAGCTGATGTATCTCTGGCATCATTAAGAGCTAGTTGTAAGGTTTTCGTTTCTAGATGTGATTGATGAGGCAAATGAAAGGGTCAGCGTAAGATCACTGCTTTCCTTCATTCTCTGAAGAGGCACAAGATAAATTGCAACCAGGCTGATTTTTTATTTTTTTTTTTGACTTTACAGCAGTAGTTAATGATCCCAGAAAACAATACATTTAATAACATTATTTGGAGCAACACTTTGCACCTACGTTAATACACAAGTTTTGCAAAAGCAGGGCCAAGGGCTAGCTGCTGGAAAAAACAGAAGTGAGACCCAGCCATATCTTTGCTGGACAAGCTCCTTTCTCACCACTCTCTCCTGGCAGCAGGAAGAGCTGCACATGTAGCTGAGAGTTTTCAAGGAGTTTGCAAACATTTTATTTCTGAGTAAAATCTACTTTACATAATTATTTGAATGATTCTCAGTTTTGTCTGTTGAACTGGTCATAAACCATCTAGCATTTTTTTTTAAATCCATTTCTAACACATCTCCTAGTAAATAACACTGTCAAAAATCTTGCTGGCTCACCCATGGCCCATTGCTTCAATTACAATGAAATCAGTGGAAAATACACAGCAGTGTCTTGAGAGACCATTCATAAACCGCAGAACAAAGTGAAAGTCTTGGATAAGAATGTGGCATTAAATAGTCACCTGGATTTTTAAAGCCATATATGTCGCTCTAAAATTTGATTTACAGACAATACATAGCAGGTTCCTATTTCCAGTGGCCAGACTACTGGCATATTAATGTGGAACAAGTTAAATAATAATAATCCCCTAATATAACCATAGTAAATTATTATTTACTACAAGAGTGTGACAGTGATAAAATAAAACAAGACCTAAACTCAGGCAGATAGGCACTATGACTGTGAATTTTCTCTTTCTCAAGTAGAGTGCAGGTATTTTTAAGTGGATCTACCAAAGTATTCATCAAATACCTAAAAGGCTCAAGAGTTTATCTCTCCCAAACACACACACACACCCCAGCTCCGTGCACCCCACTGAGAGGGGCAGACAGGAGCAACCCAGCCTGGATGATGGGGTCTCCAGCTGGGAATCAACTTTTGGGGTCAGTGGCCACAAGGGTCAAGCGCAGGCACTTACAGTTGAAATCTCTAAGTATTATGAAAAATATTTCAATTTACAATGAGGTGTGGGAAAGATTTATAAAGGAAATTTATATCTACAGTTCCCTAGGCAAGCTGTCTCTTTCACTGAATATCTCAAGCAGTTTTCACTCTGCTTGAATAACCTGCAATTATTTGCTTAATCAGCTGTTCAGTTCATTGAATCTGGACATCTGATTAGGAAAAGAAACATCCACCCTATGATTTAGATCAAAAGCCAGGTTAAAAGAAACTACTGAATTTCAGACTTGTTGCATGCAAATTTATGAATTTCCACAAACAAGAGAAGGCTCGCTTAAAATTGTTTGGACGACAAATACAAAAAAATAATAGTTCTGGGAAAAACTGCTGATATTACATGAAAGTCCAAGAACAGAAGAAGGAACCTTCCATTATTTTGTCCAAATATAGAGGTTCTCAGCTCTATATTTAGGTGATTATTGATCTTTGAATAGAAGTATAAAGTTCAAATGGGATCTTGCAAAAGAAATTCCCACAGGGCACACAGTGTGTCTCAAAGCCTGGCAACAGTCCATTGCCATCCTACCTTTTCAAAAACTTCTTTCTTTTGGCCTATACTGGTTTTAAAAAGAAACCATGCAAGCCTCTCAAACACATAAATAGATTCCATGTCCAGCTTGGTTTGTAATCCTTCAAATAGATTTGTCTTTTTAACTGCTACCCTCCAGAAAAAGACAGTAGACTATGTAGAATCATAGAATAGATTGGGTTGGAAAAGACCTCCAAGATCATCAAGTCCAACCCCTGATCCAACTCCAATTACTATAGCATGGCACTAAGGGCCACATCCAATCTCTGTTTAAAAACCTCCAGGGATGGTGAGTCCACCACCTCTCTGGGTAGGCTGTTCCAATGCCTGATTACTCTCTCTGTAAAGAGTTTCTTCCTAACATCTAACCTAAACCTCCCCTGGCAGAGCTTGAGCCCATGTCTCCTTGTCCTATTGTTGGTTGCCTGGGAGAAGAGACCAACCCCCACCTGGCTATAACCTCCCTTCAGGTAGTTAAAGAGAGTGATGAGGTCACCTCTAAGCCTTCTCTTCTCCAGACTAAACAACCCCAGCTCCCTCAGCCTCTCCTCATAGGACTTGTGCTCAAGTCCCTTCACCAGCCTCGTTGCTCTTCTCTGGACCCGCTCCAGCACCTCAATGTCCTTCCTGAACTGAGGGGCCCAGAGCTGAACACAATACTCAAGGTGTGACCTCACCAGCGCTGAGTACAGGGGAAGGATCACTTCCCTGCTCCTGCTGGCCACACTGTTCTTGATGCAGGCCAGGATGCCATTGGCCTTCTTGGCCAAAGTGCAGGATCTGGCACTTAGCCTTGTTGAACTTCATCCCATTGAAGTCAGCCCATCTCTCCAGTCTATCCAGATCCCTCTGCAGAGCCCTCCTGCCTTCCGGCAGGTCGACGCTCCCTCCCAACTTGGTGTCATCTGCAAATTTGCTGATGATGGACCCAATCCCCTCATCTAAATCATCGATAAAGATGTTAAACAGGACTGGGCCCAGCACTGACCCCTGGGGAACACCACTGGTGACCGGCTGCCAGTCGGATGCAGCCCCGTTCACCAGCACTCTCTGGGCCCGGCCCTCCAGCCAGTTCCTGACCCATCACAGAGTGCCCCTGTCCAAGCCATGGGCTGCCAGCTTTTCCAGGAGTATATTATGGGAGACAGTGTCAAAGGCTAGACCACATCCACAGCCTTTCCCTCATCCACCAGGTGGGTTACCTGATTGTAAAAGGAGATCAGGTTGGTCAAACAGGATCTGCCCCTCCTAAACCCACGTTGGCTGGGTCTGATCCCTTGTCCATCCTGTAGGTGCTGTGTGATTGCACACAGGATGATCTGCTCCATAACTCTGCCAGGCACCGAGGTCTGTAGTTACTAGGGGCAGCCTTGCAGCCTTTTTTATGGATTGGGGTGATATTTGCCAACTTCCAATCATATGGGACCTTCCCAGTGAGCCAGGACTGTTGGAAGATGATGGAGAGTGGCTTGGCAAGCTCTTCTGCCAGCTCCCTCATTACCCTAGGATGGATCCCGTCTGGTCCCATAGACTTGTGAGGATCCAGATGATTCAGTAAGTCACCAACTATTTCCTCCCGGAATACAAGGGAGCTATTTGGTTTCCTATCTCTGTCTACCAGCTCCAGAGGCCAGTTGTCTTGAGGGCCACCTGTCTTACTGGTAAAAACTGAGGCAAAGTAGGTGTTAAGTACCTCAGCCTTCTCCTCATCTCTATTAACTATGTTTCCCTCCAAGTCCATCAAAGAATGGAGGTTTTCTTTGCCCCTCCTTTTGTTATT
>NW_020955610.1:279622-282336 GCF_003031625.1 Empidonax traillii | reverse complement strand
AGTAAATCTGCCTGCATGTCTACTCTTTCTGCTCTCTCTCCTGTGCTTTCATATTTCATTGTGTCTCTTGGTGGTCATAGCTGTGTATATTTACCTAATAGCATAGTCTCTTGTGTGCTCTTGATAGATAGCCCAGCATCTCACCCAGAAGGTTTCACTGGCACATGCACAGAGATGTTAAAGGACCACAGACAAGCTACAGTTAAAGGCTTCCAGAGCTCATGGGGTTGTGTGATCCCAGATGGGATTACCTTTAACATGGCTGTGAGCCAGACAGAATAGATACTGCTTTAGTCTGGTCTTCAGTTTGATAAACCAGAAAGGTATGAAATCCTGCTCCTGACAGCTTTGGTTCTGCCTACAAGTATCACCAAGAAACCACAGAGAGGGAAAGACAGCAGAAAGACAAAAGAAGCTGATGTATCTCTGGCATCATTAAGAGCTAGTTGTAAGGTTTTCGTTTCTAGATGTGATTGATGAGGCAAATGAAAGGGTCAGCGTAAGATCACTGCTTTCCTTCATTCTCTGAAGAGGCACAAGATAAATTGCAACCAGGCTGATTTTTTTTTTTTGACTTTACAGCAGTAGTTAATGATCCCAGAAAACAATACATTTAATAACATTATTTGGAGCAACACTTTGCACCTACGTTAATACACAAGTTTTGCAAAAGCAGGGCCAAGGGCTAGCTGCTGGAAAAAACAGAAGTGAGACCCAGCCATATCTTTGCTGGACAAGCTCCTTTCTCACCACTCTCTCCTGGCAGCAGGAAGAGCTGCACATGTAGCTGAGAGTTTTCAAGGAGTTTGCAAACATTTTATTTCTGAGTAAAATCTACTTTACATAATTATTTGAATCATTCTCAGTTTTGTCTGTTGAACTGGTCATAAACCATCTAGCATTTTTTTTTAAATCCATTTCTAACACATCTCCTAGCAAATAACACTGTCAAAAATCTTGCTGGCTCACCCATGGCCCATTGCTTCAATTACAATGAAATCAGTGGAAAATACACAGCAGTGTCTTGAGAGACCATTCATAAACCGCAGAACAAAGTGAAAGTCTTGGATAAGAATGTGGCATTAAATAGTCACCTGGATTTTTAAAGCCATATATGTCGCTCTAAAATTTGATTTACAGACAATACATAGCAGGTTCCTATTTCCAGTAGCCAGACTACTGGCATATTAATGTGGAACAAGTTAAATAATAATAATCCCCTAATATAACCATAGTAAATTATTATTTACTACAAGAGTGTGACAGTGATAAAATAAAACAAGACCTAAACTCAGGCAGATAGGCACTATGACTGTGAATTTTCTCTTTCTCAAGTAGAGTGCAGGTATTTTTAAGTGGATCTACCAAAGTATTCATCAAATACCTAAAAGGCTCAAGAGTTTATCTCTCTCACACACACACACCCCCCAGCTCCGTGCACCCCACTGAGAGGGGCAGACAGGAGCAACCCAGCCTGGATGATGGGGTCTCCAGCTGGGAATCAACTTTTGGGGTCAGTGGCCACAAGGGTCAAGCGCAGGCACTTACAGTTGAAATCTCTAAGTATTATGAAAAATATTTCAATTTACAATGAGGTGTGGGAAAGATTTATAAAGGAAATTTATATCTACAGTTCCCTAGGCAAGCTGTCTCTTTCACTGAATATCTCAAGCAGTTTTCACTCTGCTTGAATAACCTGCAATTATTTGCTTAATCAGCTGTTCGGTTCATTGAATCTGGACATCTGATTAGGAAAAGAAACATCCACCCTATGATTTAGATCAAAAGCCAGGTTAAAAGAAACTACTGAATTTCAGACTTGCTGCATGCAAATTTATGAATTTCCACAAACGAGAGAAGGCTCGTTTAAAATTGTTTGGACGACAAATACAAAAAAATAATAGTTCTGGGAAAAACTGCTGATATTACATGAAAGTCCAAGAACAGAAGAAGGAACCTTCCATTATTTTGTCCAAATATAGAGGTTCTCAGCTCTATATTTAGGTGATTATTGATCTTTGAATAGAAGTATAAAGTTCAAATGGGATCTTGCAAAAGAAATTCCCACAGGGCACACAGTGTGTCTCAAAGCCTGGCAACAGTCCATTGCCATCCTACCTTTTCAAAAACTTCTTTCTTTTGGCCTATACTGGTTTTAAAAAGAAACCATGCAAGCCTCTCAAACACATAAATAGATTCCATGTCCAGCTTGGTTTGAAATCCTTCAAATAGATTTGTCTTTTTAACTGCTACCCTCCAGAAAAAGACAGTAGACTATGTAGAATCATAGAATAGATTGGGTTGGAAAAGACCTCCAAGATCATCAAGTCCAACCCCTGATCCAACTCCAATTACTATAGCATGGCACTAAGGGCCACATCCAATCTCTGCTTAAAAACCTCCAGGGATGGTGAGTCCACCACCTCTCTGGGTAGGCCGTTCCAATGCCTGATTACTCTCTCTGTAAAGAGTTTCTTCCTAACATCTAACCTAAACCTCCCCTGGCAGAGCTTGAGCCCATGTCACCTTGTCCTATTGTTGGTTGCCTGGGAGAAGAGACCAACCCCCACCTGGCTATAACCTCCCTTCAGGTAGTTGAAGAGAGTGATGAGGTCACCTCTAAGCCTTCTCTTCTCCAGACTAAACAACCCCAGCTCCCTCAGCCTCTCCTCATAGGACTTGTGCTCAAGTCCCTTCACCAGCCTCGTTGCTCT